>NC_056748.1:1130525436-1130630436 GCF_019279795.1 Protopterus annectens | reverse complement strand
AGCTTGCTACAGATCACCCACCATGCCCCAGGATTCCCATTCCTCTATTCTTGATGTACTGGAAAATATTAGGGTTCAACCAAACACCCTAATAATGGGAGATTTCAACTACTCCACCATTAACTGGGAAAACTACTCATGTACCAACTCTTTCTGGAATTCATAAACTCCAATGCCCTGGATCAACTTATCCACACCCCCACCAGGGGCAACAATATCCTAGATCTAGTCATTACCTACATGAGTGACCGGTGTTCTACACCTGAAGTCAAAGCCTCATTGGTCCAATCCGACTATAAGCTAATTACCCTAGAAATCCACATCCTGCCTCCACCCCCCATTAAGGAAACCATGTTAAACAATTTCTCCAAAGCCAACTTCATGCTTCTTAAGACAGAACTTCATGACACCCATGCAGATGGACAATACAGTTATGACTACTGAATCCCACACAATTGCACTTAATAAGCACTTACATGAGTGCATGGATCGTGCTATCCTCCAAAAAAAGGAAGCCAATCTGGTGACCCCCTGCCATAAACAAACTGTACAACAGAAGGAAGAAACTGTTGCAAAAGAGAGTAAAATCCCATGAGTGGAGGAGCTCCCTGGTCAGCCTCAGTAAGAAGCTGCGATCTCTGATAAAATCCTCCAAAACTAGTTATGAAAACAAAGTTGCCACTGATTCTAAAGACAACCACAAAGCATTCTATAGCTATGTCAAGAATCTCATTGGCAACACTCAGATCTGCTCTAAGTTACAGCACAATGGCACTAAATATACAGACCCAACTGATATTGCCAACATCCTGGCAGATAAGTTCAGTGCTAACTTTACCCCCCTCTCACCCCCTAAATAGCCCATCTCTATACCGGAAGAATGCAAAGTTCCTGTAATCACCACTGCACAGGTAAAAACCACACTCTCCAAAGCCGAGAACACAGCATCCATAGGACCAGACAACATCCCAGGCTGCGTTCTACATGAACTACAGAACAAACTGGCACCCCACCTAAGTACCATGTTCAATCATAGCCTCACCTCAGGCTTTGTGCCTGCTGAATGGTAATATCCCACTCCACAAGGGGAGAGCCACCACGGACCCTGGGAACTACTGCCCCATTATCCTGATGAGCCTGGTCTGCAAGGCCATGGAACATATCATCATGGAAATTATAAACAAAGACATTGCTAATCTCCAAACTCTGGACCCTACCCATTTTGGGTTTGTAAAAGGCAGATCATGTCTCCTAAACCTGATAGACTTCTTTGAAGCAGTCACCAAAGCCGTAGACAAGGGTAAGGTGGTTTACACAGCCTATCTAGATCTTGCCAAGGCTTTCGATACCATCCCCCACTCTGGAATTATAGATAAACTCACTAAACTAGGTTTAAATCCCTATGTCACAAGATGAGTTGCCAACTGGCTCACTGACAGAACCCACACTGTGAAAATAGCAGATTCCAAATCCGACTTCAGACCAGTGACAAGTGGAGTACCACAGGGTTCAGTCCTGAGTCCTCTTCTGTTTGGTATCTACTTCTCTGAAGTACAAACTAACACATAAGGTCTTTGGCTAATGAAGTTCGCAGATGACTGCAAACAAGGAGCCATAATCGAAACTCCTAACAATGTGGACATCATACAAAAGGGCCTCACTGAGACAGATGCCTGGTGTCAAAGCCATGGCCTCAAGCTCAGTGCCAAAAAGTGCATTGTCATCCCCTTTGGTAAAAACTCTGTACCCATGAACTACAACATAGGTGGTAGTATACTTAACACCAAAAGTGTGATAAGAGACCTTGGGACACAGGTGGACTGTAGTCTCTCCTTTGATAATCACATCACCACAGTAGTCAGGAAATCCTTCTACGTGGCACACCTTATCACAAAATGTTGCTCATCCAGAAAAAAAGAGGTAATTGTTCCCCTCTACTCATTACTCATTAGACCCATTATAGAGTACAACTCCCCTTTTGGTATGTACCTCACAAGACATCTACAACAACTGGAAAGGCCACAGAAATACCTCACAAAGAGGATTACTGGCCTCAAACAGATGTCCTAAGCAGACCGTCTCAAAGAACTCCAGATTTAGTCAGTTGCATATCACCTACTCAGAGGTGATCTCTGCCTAACATACAATGCTATGTCAAACCGAGAGCTGTTGGACATGCTCCACTTAAAGAAATCCCAATCCCACCGAGCTACATGCTTGTCACCACAATAAACGGAACATGTTGGAGGGATAGATTCCTGACCCAGAGACTTCCCATACTCTGGAACAAACTACCTATCTATATCAAACAAAGCTAGTCATTAGCACTCTTCAAGAAAAATCTTGATGATTGGATGGGAAATAGGAAATTCACCCTGGGGATCACCTCTGTGGCTCGACAAGGGCACAGGAAAATAATTTTCTTGGGTGGCGAAAGCTAGGGTACCTTTTTGGCTAGGCTTGTATAGACCCTAGGGTTGATAACCTAGTACCTACCTATGAGTGCATTTTGTGATCATGGCACTTGAATTGCATAGTCTCTCATAATCCATCAATGCCATTTCTAGCATATTGCAGAAAACTGCTACATAACCTTAAATGAAAAAAGTTATTGATCATAGTTTTCTTTTGTTTTCTACACTACTCATCTTAAGATAGCAACTTTTCCACAAATTTAAGCTATTAGAAACATAACTCTGTTTTGAAGAACCAGGCTGCAGTTAACATTTTTATGATACTGTTGATATACTTAAGTATTTAAGCTTATCTATCATATGTAGCAAATGTGTTTACAAAAATGCTTGAAAATGAACAAAACGAGTTTTATTATAAGACATACATATGTGCTACTGGATTTTATTATAAGACATACGTATGTGCTACTGGATTTTATTATAAGACATACGTATGTGCTACTGGATTTTATTATAAGACATACACATGTGCTACTGGATTTTATTATAAGACATACACATGTGCTACTGGATTTTATTATAAGACATACACATGTGCTACTGGATTTTATTATAAGACATACACGTGTGCTACTGGATTTTATTATAAGACATACACGTGTGCTACTGGATTTTATTATAAGACATACACGTGTGCTACTGGATTTTATTATAAGACATACACGTGTGCTACTGGATTTTATTATAAGACATACACGTGTGCTACTGGATTTTATTATAAGACATACACGTGTGCTACTGGATTTTATTATAAGACATACACGTGCGCTACTGGATTTTATTATAAGACATACACATGCGCTACTGGATTTTATTATAAGACATACACATGCGCTACTGGATTTTATTATAAGACATACACATGTGCTACTGGATTTTATTATAAGACATACACATGTGCTACTGGATTTTATTATAAGACATACATCTGTGCATCTGGATTTTATTATAAGACATACATCTGTGCATCTGGATTTTATTATAAGACATACATATGTGCTACTGGATTTTATTATAAGACATACATATGTGCTACTGGATTTTATTATAAGACATACATGTGTGCTACTGGGTTTTGCAAGAGCCTGATATATACTACAACTATTGTCTCTTGGGAATTTTCAAGAAGACTTCCTTTGTATCATTTCTCCTTCATTTAGCCATCTGCCAGAAAGATGTCTGGTGGATGGTGGTTAACTGGTATTAAAAAAAATAAAAGTGCTGAAGCTTAGTCAAAAAATCCTGTTTTCTTATTTTAAAATATATTTTGGTAGAAATAAATCTATCCTAAAGGCATGTTGGTAGTATGTAATATAGCAAAATATTTATAAAAATGGTTGTCATGTAGGTTTTTTGCTGGGTAAAACTGATATGTAGTTAAGACGCCATCCCAGTAGATGAGCAAAGTATCACCAGGTTCTTTTCCAAATGATAGCATGACATTTCCTAATACAAATCTACATATTATCTAGAGCGTCTAATAATCCTCCTTTATGTTTGACATGAAAAATTGCATAGCAGTTGTAGTCTTTAAGGAGGTAGTTCTGAATCTGAATTTTTGAAAAGTAAACAGTAATAAGGTAACAAAATCAGTATGAGAAAATATTTTATACAAATAATTTAATTAGGACATCAAACTAACAAAATAGTACTTACATTTATATTCTTCAGAGTTGCTCAGGTTTGAAACAAATTGCTTGCTCGATTTGACCTAAATCTAAACTTGAGTAATCATAACAGTGAAGAAATGTGTTTAGGTTTATTTTATGTAACATTTTTTTTTACTTGGAAAGTCTGTCTTGGAACAAGCCAATTTTCAGAGGAAGCCTGGGAAGAAATGGTCCAGATGCATGTCTTTGTAACATGGGGCAAAACTGTAAGCACTCAGAGGAAACCCACATAAATGCAGGGAGGACATGCAGAATCCACACAGAAGGCACCCCAATGACAATCGAACCGGAGAACCTCTTGTTGTGTGGCGACAACACAAACCACTGCACCACTGCGCCGTCTGCAGTGTATTATTAGATTACTTTCTGGAAAGCATTAGTGGCCTTTAAATGTTAATATTCATGGAGTTCTCTAAGAATGGACTTTTGTTTTTACCTTTTCCAACTAAGCAGTGCAGAGAAGGGAGTGTTTAGATTGGTTTCAGCTGCAGCTGAGAAGCTATGATATGGCATTTGCAGATTCATGGCCTGGCGTTCTACACAAGTAAAAAAAAGTTCCAGTTGCAGTGAGTGAAAGGGAGGTTGCTTTGAATGGTTTTCAGATGATTTCTGCTTGTTATTAATGCATCATTTGCTATGGAAACACTCTAAGTTTGCAAATAATTATCTTCAGATTTCTGGATTCCCTGAGAGAGTGGACACAGAACTGTGGATTATTTAGTTTTTGAGTGATAATAGAGGAACAAAGACCCCTAAACAAGGTGATTCTTTTATTCAGGACTTTTTTCTGACTATTTAATGGCATGCGACACTTAGTAATGCCTACTCATGAAGTTATTCATTCTTAATATGGTAATAAATTCTATTTTTATACAAACGCAGTCTGAGTCCATGCTCCACAATTTAATTCTTAGCATGGTTTGAATCAAGTTATTTTCACCTATAGATAAAATCATGGCTGATTAAAAAAAAAAAAAAAAAAAAAAAAAGGTATTGTATTCCTTCCTAATTGTCTGACACAAAATGTGTCCTACCTGAAAATAGACCATTGGTTTAGTGGGCCTACCTTGGTTATGACAATGATCGAGCTGATAACACCGACAGGTCATGATACCAATCACTCTGAACACCAACAGGAAATGAATGGTAAGGAGTGCTTGACCAGCATGTCGACCTTTGCCACATACTTCACAGTAGTGCAATCTCAAAATTGATATCTTTAGGTAAGGGGGGGTGTAGCCCACCTCTTAGGGGGGTGTGGTGGCTTTGTTTTGTTTGCTGACATTGTTGTGCACTTGTCTGGTTGGCCAATGGTTTACTCACAGTTTCCCGCCAGTGTTCCGAGTGGTCTGTGTTATGCCCTGTTGGTGTTGTCGACTTGGTCATGTGAAAGTCTGTGAAGTGGCATTTCAGTAATGTGTAATGGCCCATATATATATATATATATATATATATATATATATAAAATGAAATATGATTTTGTTACTCAAGTTAATAACATTACTGATATGTATCAGCCTGACTACTTTTATTTGGTAATAAGTATCTTAACAATAATTCAGTAAAGGAGGGCAGCCATGGTGGTACAGTGGTTAGCATTGTCGCCTTACAGCAAGAGGTTCTTCAGTTCGATCCTCGGCTGGGGTGCCTTCTGTGCGGAGTCTGCATGTTCTTCCCATGGTCGCGTGGGTTTTCTCCGGGTGCTCCGGTTTCCTCCGACATCCCAAAGGCATGCTGTAGATGGATTGGACACTCTAAATTGGTCCTAGGTGTGAATACGTGCATGTCTGTGCCTTCTGTGGAAGGTTGGGCGCTGGGCTGGCAACTCAACACTGTAAAAACTCTACTGCCAATCATGAGCAGACAGGTGATCCGCTGTGGTGACCCCTAACTGGGAAAAGCTGAAAGAAGAAGAAAGAACAATAATTCAGTAAAGGAAAACTGAAATAGAAAAAATTTAGGCATAAGTGGAAATCTCAACAAATAAAAGATTAAGGTATTGTCCAAAACCTAAGATTCCGTTTAATAAAATATTATTAATAATGTTATATATATTACCTGTAACTGGAATAAAATCATTTGAGGCTACATTTTTTAAAATGAATTTATTGCAGAATGTATTTGATATTATTCCAAATACCACATTGTCATTTGCCAAATAATATAAATCAGATTAATATGTGCTTGTTATGTGTTGTGGACTACCAACAGTAGAGTAGAGCAGCAATTAAGAATCATTTTTGATAGTTTGAGATTTGAACAGGTAGTTTCCCTGATAGTTATTGTTTAAACTGGTTTTGTTTTATAAAACTGTTGAACACTACACAGGTGTACATTGATCCTGTGTGTCATCCTTTCTGGAAAGATGTGCACTTGGTGTTTTATTTTAATTAAAATGATGTATTCCCCAAGTACATGAACACTGCAGGTAGTAATAAATTGACAATAAATTTAGACAATTGCTCATTACTTCCTCTTTCCTCATTCTATAGTACTTGGATTATATTAAAATTGCTTTAAAATATTATTCATAAACACATTCCTTTAAAGCGTCTGGCATTCCCTGCTTTGCCTCTTAATAGTGCGATATGTTTTCTTTGTAAGGCATATGTCTGTAAACAGGAGAAATGGAATCAGAACAGTCTAATTTGCTGACTTACCTAATTTACAAAAGTGTTACATTAAGTAAAAGCGGGTTAGATATTCTGCATTTAAGTTTTTTTTTTATAATTCAAGAAGTCATACAATTCTATCCACGGAAAATAAATACTCTGGCCTGTTGTCACTTGCATACTATCTTTAAAATACTATAAATACATTGTCTGTGCTGTATTAAATTATATTAGATAAAATGACTAGTCATGAGTCTCACTGGGAATACATAATTATTTCCAGTTTTTACCTGATTGAAATCATATGCAAAAAAACAAATTATTGTAAAATCTTCACTTTCTACTAAATCATGTCCATTTTGTAAAACCTTTTCATGTAGAAACTACTTGCTAATGCTTTTCATAAATCCGAGAGTATTAGTGAAATCTTTAAGAAGGATAAATTAATTTGTTGATGAGTAGATTGGGATCACATCTTGTAACCTGGTTGTAATCATGCTCTTTATTATTATTATTATTATTATTATTATTATTATTATTATTATTATTATTATCATTATCATTATTATTATCATTATTATTATTATTATTATTGTTATTATTATTGTTATTATCATTATTGTTATTGTTATTATTATTATTATTGTTATTATTATTATTATTATTGTTATTATTGTTATTGTTATTATTGTTATTATTGTTATTATTGTTATTATTATTATTATTATTGTTATTATTATTATTATTGTCCTTTTGTTAAGTTTCAAAGATTTTCTCAAGTGTTATGGTCTGACAATTTTAAACTAACGGACATTTTGGTAAATCACAATGTAAGTATTCCTGGTTTCTTAATTGGTCACAAAGACTTTTAATAATGGTGTTCATTGGGGATACCCCCCCCCCCAAAAAAAATCATAGCCGCAAACTAGAGAAAGAAAACTGTTTTATCGGTATCGACATATTTGAGCTATTGCTTATAAAATGGTAACATAATGGTTCGACTATGACTCATTGGGATATAACTTTATGAAGAAATGATTAGATAAATATAACTGGTCAAGAATCTAACACAAAGAATAAATGTAATAATTTTTGCAGAGTTTTAGTCCCCACACCTCTTAACTTGCATATACAGTGGATATAAAAAGTGTACACACCCCTGTTAAAATGCCATGTTTTGTGATATAAAAAAATGAGACCACAATAAATCATTTTAAAACTTTTCCCACCTTTAATGTGATGAAAACTGGTCAGGGAGGCTGCCAAGAGACCTACAGCAACACTGAAGGAGCTGCAGGAATTTCTGGCAAGTACTGGTTATGTACTACATGTGACAACAATCTCCCGTATTCTCCATATGTCTGAACTATGGGGTAGGTTTGCAAGACAGAAGCCTTTTCTTACACAGAAAACCATCCAGGCCCGGCTAAAATTTGCAAAACAATACATCAAGTCTCCCAAAAGCATGTGGGAAAATGTATTATGGTCTGGTAAGACCAAGGTTGAACTTTTTGGACACAATTCCAATAGGCATGTTTGGTGCAAAAACAACACTCTGCATCACCAAAACAACACCATCCCCATGGTGAAGCATGGCGGTGGCAGTATCACGCTTTGGGGTTGCTTTTCATCTGCTGGAACTGGGGCTTTAGTCAAGGTGGAGGGAATTATGAACAGTTCAAATACCAGTCAGTTTTGGCCTAAAACTTTCAGGCGTCTGCTAGAAAGCTGAAGATGAAGAGGAATTTCACCTTTCAACATGACAGTGACCCCAAGCATACATCCAAATCAACAAAAGAATGGCTTCACCAGAAGAAAATTAAAGTTTTGGAATGGCCCATCCAGAGCCCAGACCTAAATCCAAAAGAAAATCTGTGGGGTGACCTGAAGAGTGCTGTGCACAAGAGATGCCCTCACAATCTGACAGATTTGGAGCACTTTTGCAAGGAAGAGTGGGCAAATACTGTCAAGTCAAGATGTGCCATGCTGATAGACTCCTACCCAAGAAGACTGAATGTTTTAATTAAATCAAAAGGTGCTTCTACAAAGTATTAGTTTAATGGTGTGCACACACAATAAAGTATTAGTTTAAGGGTGTGCACACTTATGCAACCAGCATATGTTTTTTATTTTTTATATATTTTTTCTCCTAACAGATTTGTTTATTTTTCAGTTGAATTATACAGGTTATAGGTCAACATTAAAGCTGGGAAAGGTTTTGAAATGATTTATTGTGGTGTCATTTTGTTATACCACAAAAATCTGGCATTTTAAGAGGGGTGTGTATGCTTTTTATATCCACTGTACCTACTTCATGGTTAGACAACATGAAAAAAGAAAATCTTCAAAAAGAATAAAAATTTCTACCTGTACATTCAAAGAAGCTTCACTGGCAGGGATTTGGCAATCAGTGATTAGGGATTTTTACACTAGTGAGTTCAATCTGACCAGTTGAAATCTTATTCTTTTTCTCATAGTGTGGTATAGGAGACCCTAATATATTGTCTAAAGTTACAATTCCTTGATGCATGTGATTCTGCCATTCAGACATTTTGATATTTATTTTAATTGTGCCTATGTTTATCAAATCTATCTTTAATTTCATCTTATTAAATCAAATATGGGAATCGGGGAAGGGGGGGTGAAGTCAAGGTGATGAATTTTCAGCAGAAAGAGATGTACATGGGCTGTGGAATTATAAACAGAAAGTGATAGGAAAACCAACAAAAACTTGAAAGCAATTATTTGAAGTCTAATACAGAAGTAAAGAAAATGCCTGTCAAAATGTTTTCTTAACTTGACTCTGAGTTCTCTGAAAACTACAGCAGGAGACATTTCATCATGTGCTATCATGATAAACAAGTAAACCCTTGAAAATGATGACTTTCTCACAAAACTGGATAAATTACAAGAAAAATATCAAACAAATAAGCTCATACGTTGTGAAGTAAGATAAAAAATTCTCAAATTAAATTAACGGAGACAGTTTTAAATGATAATAGATGTAAGAATGCAGACTGAACGTTTAATAAAGCAAAACAGTTGGTTACTTATCAAGGTTGACGTCTTGGCAAATAGAGGTACAAAGGTGCAATATAAGAATTTTTGGAGTATTGGAACTAGAGGGAAAAGATATGGTTGCCTTTCTTACTCACAAACAGAATGAAGCAAAAATAAACCAAAAAAAATATCACAATCCACGAGACCCTTGTCCGGAAGAACACAGCTGCGAGAAGTCCTTAACGCGTTTTTATTATTATTAGAGACAAAGCGTTTTCACCACAGTATGCTATGGCTTCATCAGAGGAATAACACAGCTGGGGCAACAACCCCTAAAAAAAACAACAATCAGGAAGTGACATCGTAGCAATATCCTGAAGCAAAATTGCCACGACGCATTGCCATCAATTGTAATTAAAACCGGTGCTAATGCACCCATAACATTAGAAAAGTTAATACATAAAAAAAACTAACAAGTAAAAAATGTGTATATACATTCAATCTACTAAAACCAGTAGCACAATGATTAAAAATCAAAAATTAGTGAACAAGACAACACTCTCTCAGATTGATGCATTTCAAAGTATTCAACAGTACATTTTTATACAGTGCAACAAGAAAAATTCTTGTAGCATACACCCAACATAATTCACTGCAATTCATTACAAGTTACAAGAGTTGCAGAAAAGAATATTTGTAACAATTATATGTTATTCATGAGTGTGTTAATTATTATTACCACAGTATGCCTATCTAAGGTAACTCCTTAGTTTCAACACAGGGGTGATGTTACAGTTAGTGTTGAGGCCAGGGTGCCTGAAAGCGTCCAAACGCAATTGCCATTCTAATTCTCGATTCTCCAGTATTAGTGAGAATGGACCACCCCTAATTTTCAATGGTACGTGATCTATGGCCATGAAGTGAAAGCTATGACCCGGGTTCAACCCAATATGCTTAGCTAATGCATTATCACTCTTGCTGTTCTTAATGGCATACATATGTTCGTACACTCGGTCACGGACCCTACGGTCTGTCTTGCCAATGTAAAAGGCTTGACAGCAATCACACATGGCTATATAAATGATGGATTTACTCTCACAATTCAATGGAAAGCGGATAAAATATTTTTTGTCCCTGACTGTGAACGTTTCACCCGATTTAACCTTGTTACAAGATTCACAGTCAGGGACAAAAAATATGGCTTGTATTACTTAGATCCTAGTGGGCTAGTGCATTCCATCACCCTGTAATCTCAGTTTTGATATTGGTGCTATTATGGAACGTTAGAGTCAGGTGTGGTGGTATAGAGTAGGTTGCCCACCCTGTACTATTGTTGGTACAATTACAGCACTTACAGCTGTTAAGCCCTGATGTCCTATGGTTTAGCCCATCCCTATCATGCTGTATGTGCCTTGGAATACTTGAACTGATATTCCCTGGTGTATAGTGCATCCATCAACCCCAGTCACCATAGTAAGGTTGATGGCGTCACATTTTTTAAGAGACTCATCCCTGGTGACTACAGGTTCTCTCCACCCTTGAGCACTGTACTGCTGTTGGCACCATTATGGCAGCTCATTTGTGTCTGGTGTTACCTACCTCTCTTATGCTGTTCTGATCCTTAAGGCAATAATATCTGGTGTCCAGTTTATCCCCATCCCTGTAGTTAGATCGGTGCCCATGTTTTCTATCTCATCAACCCTGGTCCCCAAATTTAAGTTGTGTACTGGCAGTTTTAAACATATTCTCTCTGATGTCCAGTGGCTTCCCACCCATGATTCCCATTATGATGATGGTGTCGTCATGGCACTTTTACAGTAATCCCTGGTCTCTAGTCTCTAGTGCTCCCCCACGGGTTCCTATTAGAAGACTGAAAGTCCAAAATATCAAATGGCTGTATACACAAAAAAGCTGTTCATCTATATGTTTCTTTGTAAGATCGTGGTGCATTGAAGATTGGAATATTTGCCCTTTCCTCACTGTAGTGCAATCTCAGAGTTGGTATGCATATATATATATATATATATATATATATATATATATATATATAATTAGTGTGGGGGGGTTGCAGCCCCCCCCACAATAAAGCGTTCTAAGTCTGGCATTTTCACTGTTTACAGCATTCGATTATATGAACTTTCATTCATATAATATAGACCCCTCCCCCACTACATTGGCTGAATGCACTGTTTTAGATGCACTTGCTACTGCCACATGAGGGGTATGGCTGATCTACACTGCTGCACTCTTTGTCTTCTGCTTGGCTTTCTGGGGTGGTTTGGGTGTGAGAGCACATGGCAAATTTGCATACCATGTCCCCCAGAATACTTTATTCTGCATGGCAGCAGAGCCAGACTTTCACGTCACAGCACATTTTCTTGTTGAAAGACAATGTGGCAGCATGTAATGCTGCTTCACGAGTACAAAAAAAAAATTAGCACAATGTGTGCATGGCTGTGTACATGACACAACAGGTTTATGAAAAGTGTGTGATTTTTTTTGTTAGAAAAAAATAAGAAAAGAAGGGCAGGAATGCTTCTATACATGTTTTGATTAACACTGCCTGCCACATTTCATATTCTACATTCACTTATGAGAAATGGTCTTCCTGCTTATAGCATGAGCGATAGTTCAATGTGGGAAGCATAGCTATTACGAAGAGGGTCATTCTGAATAGATGGTATTATGGCACCATGGTTCCTGAGTAGTCATCTTTTATGGTCAATTAGTTAAATGCTTTGGTAAGGGATTTTAAAGTACATTTTGTTTTTTCTTAAATGAAGGAAAATTACTGAACAAAAAAGAGAGGCAGATTGAATGGGTGAAGGTTAAATGAGATTTAGTTTGCAATTAAGATGTACTCACTTTACTTATGATGCTAGCCTTTGCTTTTTAATTAGTCTGGCATGAAAAGTTCTCTCCTGTGAACTTTAATAACTGAAGTCTGAATTTATTCCTAAATGAATATTGGTGACAAGACTTTTGGCTTTCAGAATTTCACAAAATATATACGGAGGGAATAGATCAAAGGTATATTCAGTTCTTGTTCAGCAGTCTGAGTCATGCCACATAAACTGTATGCATTGTGTGGGTTCAAAGTTTCAAATGAAGTTCAGTCCTATACTCATTTAAAACACACACACACACACACACACACACACACACACACACACACACACACACACACACACACACACACACACACAGTAACTCAGCAGAGCATTTAGCTAACTTGGAAATAATAAAGCTGGTGTTTGTTTATTTGACACTAAACATATTAATGAAAGCTTTACTCAATGTTTTGCAATACTTTTTTATGGGTTATTCATCAGGTTGCTGTTAATTGACATTGGAAATGTTCCATTTACCTCGGAGCATCAATTAACTTCGGATAATGTTCTGATTATTTAATATCTTAACACTGTTTCTCTTGTTTTCATAATAACCTTATGAGATGAATCTTTAGATAAAGTGTAGCACAGTTCATATATTATGCAAACAAGAAAATGCAGCTATTAAGGGACAAATCATAAGTCTTTCACTGCAGGCAGTCTTTGGATAAATGTTTTAATATGACTTATTGGTTCTTTGTCATTACTTAGTTTTACCATTGTCAAGTGTTGCTTAATGGACCAAACAAGAATATCAGCCTTTTTAATTAAGCAGGAAGAATTCATATCTAGGCCATTTAATGAGATATCTTTCTAGGAAATAAAATAGAAAATAAAATGGGGGTATTCAAGCTTGCATTTATCATAGAGCAGTCTTTTGGTGCAAAAAGAAAACCAAGCAATGGGAAAAGAAACTATTAAACTTATAAAATAGTTTTCAGTGAAGGGATAAAATATTCTGAATTTAACAATATTAGAGCTAAAAATTATTAAGACATTTCTCTTGTGCAATGACATGAAGAGGCATGTATAACATAAATTGGCTATCTCAGTAAGATCTAACCATATTAGGGAAATAAGGAAATCGGGCAAAATTTTAGGAATTTTTTTTGGAATTCAGGCATTATTATAATAATTTGATTGCACCTAGTAAAGTATCAAATGCTTATTCATGTTTTAAAAGTTTTATTAGATTAATTTGTCTGTAAATATTTCAATAACAGAAAGAGATAGACTTCATTGATTGTATTTGCTTGGTTGTGCTATCAATCAAGAAAAAATAAATAACTTAGAAATAGTTACCAGCATTGATTTGATTCTTTCAGAAAATTATTAAACAATTCAACTTAAAATAATTCACTTATTTCTTTAAATATTGGAAGAAATACAAACAAAATTAGTTATATCCTTATCTTGCAAATATTCTTTATTCACACCATCTTTATTTTTCTAAATATTTTTATTAAAATTATAAATAAGATTTCATAACTGAATATAAATAAAAATTGCATGTGTAGATAAAAGGGTGCAAACAATAAACAGAAAACTAACAAAAAACTATTTACAAGGTGTCTACAATATAAATGCAAAAACAAATTGCATATTTAACAACTTTATATATAGCTAGTTTAATATCCTTTTGTTCAGTAGTCTCTTGAGTTTCATCCATGATTTTAATGAAGAAGTTTGTCTAGTGGTTCTTTGATTGATAACATTTCCAGTTGACAATTTTCAACTGCAATGTTATACAATTCATTCATTGTTGGAATAGTGCTGCTTTTCCACATTTTTGTTATCACTTTTCTTGCAGTTGTTTGAAGGGACCAAAGAAAGAAATAATCAACTTAACACATAAAGGAATTAGTGTATTAAACAAAATTAATTTATTTAAGTAAAAATTATCATTAAATAAAGCCTGTAAGAAATAATTAACATTATCCCAGAAAGGTTTAATTTTATTACATTCACATATCATATGCTGCCAGTTAGCCATAAAATCCAGACCACATCTCCAACAACAAACTTTTTTTTTTCAGATATCAACTCTATTTTGCGTGGTGTAATAAAAGCAATATGCATACATTTCCATAAGAATAACTTCCATCTTAATGACCTCATGGATTGTAAAGAGGATGTACTTGTAATTTTTTTCTCAGTTTCACTTGGGTAATAATTATTTATAGTTATAAAATAGTCCCAATAATTATCTTTACAAAAATCTGATTTAATTTTAATGATTTTATAAATTCTAGATAAACAATCCTCCTCAGGAGGATTTTGGTTAATTGATAGTTTCAGATAATCTATAACTTTTGGGATCTCCTTTATCCTTGATGCAAGCTTCAATTAAAATCTCATTTCTATAGCATATCTACAGTTTTGTAAATCTATCCACATTTCATTATTGAAGTTGAATTTACTTAATATAAAATCACGTGAATATATTTTTCTTTGTCCTTTAACTGAAACCAATATATTAATTGCTTTTCTTTAAATTTATCCATTGAACTGTATTAAATGTAATAATATTATTTTGTGTGTATGCTATAGGAAAGATTAAAAACATCTCGGCCCTGTATTCAGGTTCCCTATATACAAGATTTTTGAAGTTGGAAATTATCATTGTAATATATGCTGAATTTATTGATATGTTTTGATATCCTAGTATATACTCTAATAACCAGAGAAAATTATTATTATTTATTCTATTATAGAAATTGTAGTTTGATTGACTATTATTCATAATTTATTCTTGTATGTCTTTCAGCTTGGCAGAATAATTTTTATTTGACAACAAAATGACTGTTTTTATAATAGCTGAAGTAGAATATATTTCTATATCTGGCAGACGTATTCCTCCATTGGACCAGCTAGTTGATGATGCTTAAGTGCTAATCTAGGTCTGTTAGGATGTCAAACTAATTTAAGTATTAGGATGTTAAAATCTCTTGTATGTTGTTTAGGAATGGGGAGAGCTACAGATTGAATTATCTTTAGTATTTTAGATAATATTACCATTTTAATTAAAACTCTTTCCACTAATTAAAAAAAATTCCAATTATTAATAAGTTTTTCAATGTTTTCTAAAGTTTTACTATAATATATTGTAATTACATCTTCAATGTTTTTAGTTAATATTAATCCTAAGTATTTTATTTTGTCATCAATAACTAAACATTTAGAACATTGTTGTGGTATGTTAACAGGATTAGAACTGATGCATAAGATTTTTGTTTTATCTTCATAAAATGTAAGACCCTATTTTGACTGGAATTGTTTAATTGCTTTAAAAAGGGAATTAAGGGTATTATTATCTGTTAATAATAGAATATCATCTGCAAATAAAAGTATTTTTAAGTTTACGTTATGTCCTAGTTGTACTCCTTTAATTTCTGCATTTACTGTTATGTGATTTGCAAAAGGTTCCATAATTAAGGTGAATAATAGTGGGGAGAGGGGACAGCGTTGTCTCATACCCCTAGTAATTAGTATTGATTGTGAGATATAAGAACGTATTTTTATGTAAGCCAAAGATTTCTCATACAAGTTTTTAAAAGGTTTTGAAAGCCTACTGGAAATTTACATTCCTGCAAAACTAATGAGAGGTAGTCCCATTTAACAGTGTCAAATGCATTATTAATGTCTAAGCTTACTAGTGTCAAGTGGTCTTTTATATTATCAAAAGTATTTCTATTTTTAATAAAACCAGTTTGATCTTTAACAATTAAATATGGAAGGAACTTTTGATTAAATACTTATTATTTATTGTCCTTTGTTAACTGAGTTTGTCCAACTGAGCTAAGGGCCCATTTTCAGTGGAGACCCAGAGAGAGAAAAGCTCCAAATGCAATTAAAAACATTCAAGAAAAAGATTAAAATTACACTAGGTATGCTGACAAGAACTTGTACATATAATGGAATCAACGAAAGCAATATACTAGTTTTAGAAAACAAATACAATAACAGCAGGGATCAACCATATTCAGAAGTATTTACAAGAACCAAAATTATAGATATATTGTAATAGAATGCTGTGAAAGAATAAAGAAAAGAGAATAAAAGGAATAGTATTTAAAGTAATCAGGAAAAAAGCAAATTAGATTTCAGACTGGAGCTTGACAAGGGCAGGATCAGGTATTTTGTAAGTAGTATTTGAATTCTAGTTTGAACTGGGACTTGTGGGGGATACTTATCTTAAGTGGAAGGAAGTTCTGGGTGTGAGCTACTGAGTATTTATAAAGGGACTTTCTAATATTTTTTTGATTGTTTGTAAATGTCCAGAAGATGTTTGTCAGATGCACAAAGTTGGCTTCTGGGGTTATATTGAGATACAGTATTAGAGATGTAGGGACAGGAAGTGGGGTTATAAAGAACTGAGTGTGTAATATGCAGTTGTGAAAGAAGTTGTTTAGGGAATTCAAGCCATTGTAATGACTTAAAGGCAATGCAGTGGTGGGATTTATAGGGGAGAGTGGAGGCAAATCTAGGTATTTTATTGTAAATGTGCTCTAATTTGGAAAAAAAGTGATGACTTAAGGTTAGTAAGGACTGGAGCTGCATACAGAAGACAGGGTAAGAGGAGAGGCAGGGCTAGGGGAGGGTTTGGATGAGGGTGAAAGCAATTTATGATTATGGTACAGGAGACCATTTCTGGTGGGGGGGTTTTATGCATTGATGGAGATGTATGTTGAATTTAAGTTCATCATCAGTGGTGAAACCAAATAACGTAGTATGGGGTTCTGTTGTGATAATGATATTAAGGGAGGTAATAGAGAAGGAGGATTTGTGTTGTGTCAGTGTTTTAGGAAGAAAAATTAGAAGTTGTTTTTTAGGATTTAGAATTAGTTTATTATCAGTGAGCCAGGTTTTGATGGAAGCAAATGAGTCTTGGGTAAGAGCAAAGAGTTCTGAGATGCTGAAGGCGGTGGTAATCAGGGTGGAGTCATTAGCGCATTGTAACAGTGTAGAGAGGTTTGTAGCAGAGTATAAGCTGTTAGTAAAAATATTGAACAATAAGAGACCCAGAATAGATGCTTGGGGGACACCAGTGTTAAAAGGAAGAAATGGGGAGGTAACCATTTGGCAGCATATGGATTTTTTATTAGATAAGTAGCTAGAGAACCAGTTTATAGAAAGGATAGAGAGATGAAGGTCATAAAGTTTATTTATCACTTTAGAGTGAGAGACAGTATCAAATGCTTTGGAGATGGTCAAGGAATAAACAAGGAACACACAGGTTGTTGTCACAGGCTTCTGCTACTGTTTGGGTGAATGAGAGTAGTGCTGTTGTGCTATGGTGGGCTCTAAAGCCATGCTGGGTGGGAGTAAGAATCTTATTGTTGAGCAGGTGTTTAAAGTAGCTGGGTGTGGACACATTTGCTGGAATTTGGAGAGAGGCGATAGTATAGCAATGGGAAAGTAGATGGGTCAGTGGAGTTTCCTCCTTTATGAAGAAGGATTGTGTAGAAGGATTTCTTTATTTCTGGGACAAGAGCTTCGATTAATAAGAAGAGACAGAGGAAGCAATAGAATTGGCAGCAATTTCAAGAAAATAGGAAGGTAGTTTGTCAACACAGAGAGAGAGAGAGAGAGAGCAGGTCTTGAGTTCATTCAGTCGGGATTTGATGAAGTCAGTAGGAACCGGTTGTAGGGAGAAGGTATTGGAGGAAGAAGGACTGGGATGTGAAGGCAGAGAAAAGGCAGTGGAACTATTTTGAGTTAGTCTTTGAATTGTTTCTAGAGGGTATGGGTTGGGGGTAAGAGGGTTACCTGGGTAGAGGATTTTATTTACAGTAGACCAAAATTTGTTTGGGTTTTTATGTGGGCTGTGTTGGTTTGTGGCAAAGAAAGTTTTTTTTTTATTTTTGATGACTAGTTTTTTTAAACATTTCTAAGTTTTTTGTAATGTTGGAGCAATGGATGAGTTTTATTTTTGACACAAATGTTCCAAGCAGCATCCTTCTGATGCATAATAAGGCATGTTTGCTTAGTTAGACAGGGGGCACAATTTGGTTTTACCCTGATTTTTCTAGAAGGTGCCATGGAGTTTAGTACATCTAAAAATAGTTTGTTGAAAGTAGTTACAGCATCATTAAGGAAGGGGTTATTTATGAAGGTCCAGTTTATGTTGGACAAGGTAGAATTGAGCTTGCCTGGACTGAAATGAGTCAGATTGTGACATTCTCTGTAAAAGTGTTCTTTGGATGAGTGTTGGGAGTATCTGTGGATATAGATAAGAGAATGGTCATTTAGGGAGTTAGAGAGAGAGGGTTATCGTACAGACTATAATCAGAAGTAATGATCCAGTCTGTTATTGATTCTGGAGTAGATCTTCTGTTAGTCCTGGTAGGGGAAGATATTAGTTGGTGGAAGCCATACAGATTAAGACTTTGAGTAGGAGATGAAGACAGTGAAGTCCAAACTATGTTAACATCACTAAGTATAATGGTTTCATAGGAAACATTTTGGGTGAGCCAGCAAAAAAGTTTTCAAGAATCGGGATATTATCACCTGGAAGGGGTATAGATGGATGCAGTGGCAAATGTTTTTCAGGGGGAGTTAAAATGACAATTAATCAGGATCTCTGCAGGAGCAAAGCTGGGTATGGAAGCTGAGAGTGGAGAAGAAAGTAAGTTGGTCTGAGTAGAGGATGGCAACACCTCCATCTCTCTTATTTGCTCTGTTTGCATGAAAGATATTGTAGCCTGTGGGAAGGATTTCCAAGTTAGAGATGTCAGGCTTAAACCAGGTTTCTGAGAGGGTTAAAATATGGGGAGAGTTGAGGTAGATACACAAGTGCAATTCTGTAGTTTTGCTGACAATGCTTTGGATATGCAGAAGGAAAATAGTAAGGGGTTTATGTGCCAGAGTGTGGATTTGGGGCAGTGTTTGAGTGGGTGAGATAGAAGGTGTGTGTGTGTGAGAGAGGTAGAGGTGGGTGGTCTGGAGTTGGGGTAGATGTCACCATCTAGGAATAGTGTATCGAAGAAAGTAAGGAAAAAGTATTGTAGATCCAGAGTGCAAGGAGTTCTAAGTTGTATACAAGTGGAAAGTGAAACATTAGGATTTATCTTGATTATAAAGAGGTTGGAGGGAGAGACTGGAAATATCTAAGGAGAGATTAGAAGTGTGTGACAGTTGATTTGAGGGTAGTGGCTGTTAGATGGCTGTTAGAGTTGGCACTGCTTCTAGGTAATGCAGTGGTATATGATATGACATAGACAGTGATAGTAGGAGGAGAAGGGGGGATGTTAGGTAGTGAGGTGACATACTGGAGAATAATTTGGTGACTGTGAGTAGTAGGTGTTATAGTTATAATGAGAGGTAGATGATTAAGTGAGATGGGACAAAGGCAGACTAGAGAGGAGGAGAAGTATAGTAGGATGGCATAAAGGTAGATGTGCAGGGAGGGGAAATAGGGTGGGTAAGGGGATTGGTTAGAAAGGGGATGGGAGGAGTATAGAGAGTATAAATCTGATGGGTGGGTGGGAATGGGAGTAGGTTAGGGGAGAGGGGTGAGTCCTAGCATAGCCAGGGTGAATGGAGCGGGTTTACACAGCAGGGAGATGCACAAGAGGAAAGAAAAACAATTGTGTGTAAGTGAGCAAGCAAGTCAGGGGGATCTTGTGCTGGCTGAGAGGGAGAAAAAGCAGGTACAAGGTATGGTGCTCTTGATGGAAGAAACGTTCTATGTACTGGTAGACACTACCTCACATAGAAGGCAAGAGCAACACTTAAACTATATTGTTGTGCCTGTAGAGGTTGTAATTGAAAAAAATAAGAAATGAAAACTCAAACAGCTAGATGCAGTTTAGCAGTGCATGCTCTCAGGAGGTCAGCAACAAACACAGGAGAGCTGGTTTACCTTGGTAAATACATCCACCTAGTGCAGAACAGGGGCAATTAGGAGAAGGACAAGTATGTGGCAGAGACAAAAAAGGAAAGCAGGATATTAGGGCGGGGGGGGGGGTTGTCCCGGTGTGTGTGCAAGCCACTAAGGTGCAAGAGTTGTTAAACTGATCTGTATTGGTATCACAGTAGGCAAACACCTATATTATTACAGAGTATGGGTGTGAATTCAGTTGTGTTCTGTTCAGAAGTGATTTCCATGGGGTTCCTTTCAACAGAAAGTATTATAGAGATTATTTTGGGCAGAACAGGTAATGTTTGGGATGCAGAGCAGGCTGAAAAGAAAACAACACAATTAAAAGCCAAAGCAGTTTTAATGGAACCAGAGGCAAAAAAGGAAAATGCAAATATAGAGAGGGGAACAGAAAGTGGGGGGTGGATAGATGGACTAGAAGAGACAGAAATCAGTGAGGTGAATGACGCAGAGACTGCAGGATAAGAATTATTAATGTGTGCACACAGGTAGGATTAGATAAGGGAGTGAGAAGGTCAGAGTGAGAGAGGAAAGCTGTAACACAGTAGGCATTAAGTGAAAAGAAGAAGAATGTTAGACTGCTTATCAAAAATATACAGGGCAAAGCTTATACAAAGGTAACTTGAGTACAGATGCAGACGCATGCTACTAAATAAAAAAAAATACAAATTTCCACGGACTGAGCTCACTTTCAACTTAGTGAAGCCAAACCGACAGCACTTACCTGACCGTGCAACACTACATTTAGACTATATACAAAATATTTAGGTCTTGGAATACAATTATAGAAGCATAGGCATGCACAACCTATGCAGCCTATGATGTGAAAACTACACATCTGTCTTCCAGAGGTAGAATGTAAAATGTAGTAGGGACACCAAAGGATAAAGATAGTTATGGATCCACAAAATGTAATACTGCCTCAACAAGCATATTTTCGTAGCAAGAGAACACTGTTACAAAGTATGCACGGCTCTTACAATACCAAGAAATAGCAACCAGCAATAATACACAGTGTTTTAGCAAAAGAGATATGCGGAGCACTTAAGGTAGTAGTAGTATAGCAACCAACAACATTAGATAAAGTTATAGCAATTGAGGGCATGATAAGCAACAATGATATAAAATAACACTGCTTACTGGCAAGCACATAACACAGAGGGAGACAGAAATGCTAGACTGTATGGTGAGATTTAAAAATAGAAGGCTTTCCGTACTGATCCATACTTGTAGATTCCCATAGACGTGGGAGAGGAAAAGCACAGCCTAGGTTACAGTAGGTTAGAGTAGAGGAGGGAGGGGTACCAAGACAAAAAGTAGTGAACTGGATAACTGGTTATGACCTGCGCACAGAGCACTGCCCCGACCCAGCAGGGAGAAGCACAAGAGGATAGAAACAGTTAGGTGTGTAAGTGAGCAAGTAACTGAGGAGGATCCTGTTGACCCTACTGCTGAAGTCTATTTTTTATGATGGACATGAATAATTTATAATCAACATTTAACAATGATATACGTCTATAAGATATACATTCTGCAGGGTCTTTGTTAGATTTTAGAATTGTGGCAACAAGTGTAACTTCCACGAAAGGGGGATCATTGTTAAATCCTTAGCTACTTGAAAAGTACGTAATCAAATATTTAATACAATTTTTAGGCATCAATTTATATAGTTCTGATATTATCCCATAATTGCCTAGGGCTTTATTAGATTTTAATTTATGTATTTGATTTATACGTTCAATCATAGATATGGGTTTATTAATTGTTTCTAGATGCTGCTCTGTCAGTCTGTTTTTAGTGCATTTATTAATAAATATTTATTGCTACTTGTGAGTCCATTGTTGGATTAATTTGGTTAATTTTTATATAATGTGTTCTGAACTCATTGGGTATATCTTCAATTGCAGTAAATATTTTCTTTTTGTTCTCACTATATATTTCCTAAATATGATTTTATTTTATTTTGATTTTAGTTCTAGAAGCTACTCTGTGTAAATTTTTTTTGGATTAATTGAATAGTTAATTTAATCTTTTCCATGCTTTTGATTTTATGATTTAAAATTTCTAGATATTTATTTTGTAACTCATTTATTCTTTTCAATGAAATTTTATTATTTTGATATCCTAGTTTTAATTTATCAATTTTTCTTGTAGTTCTTTTAAGTCTTTATCCCATTGTCTCTTTTTAGTGAATACCAGTTTGATTATCCCATAGAGATAGGATTTGAGAGCATCCGAAATATAAGTTTCTGATATGTCCTTGTGTTATTTAATTCTAAATATATTTGTATCTCGTTCTCCAAAAACTCTTTAAAATCCTTCATATTTGGATATATGCTGGAATTATTTTAAAATGAGTGATATTAAGTGCCAGAAAAAGATTAAATGTTATGGTGTTATGATCTGAAATTGGACATGAATTGACCTTTATTTAAATATGTAACTAAATAATTTGAGATAAAAACTCTGTCAATTAGTGATTGCATACCATGTCTATTTGAGAAATTAGTTGATTAATGCTTTAGCAGTAGCAAATAGTTTGTTTTCCCTTAGTATTAATATCCCCTTCATGTGGTATACAATTAAAGTCCCCAGTTTTAATTAAAGAACGTTTGGAGTATTGAAGTATCTGATCTATTTGAGTTTTAGCAGTTTTTACACCTAAAGCAGGGATCCAATATATATTCACTACTAAACAACACATACCTTTGTCATCATTATAACAATTTAAAATATGAGATATAGGTAATTTAATTTTTTTACAGAATGGCTACCCATCTTCTTTTTTGATTAAATTGAGAACTAGCAATTACTGTATATTGTTTATTATTAGATCTATCTAGATCCTTTATTAAAATATGTGTTTCTTGAACAAATACAATCTGAGGTGAGAATAGGTTTCAATATTTATAGAAACTAGCTCATTTGCAGTCATCATTCAGGCTTTTTATATTGATGAACACTTTATACTCATCATCTATTAAAGTCTAACTTTTAATTTATGAATTTTTTCTGAAATGTGTGATAAATGATTCTACAAAGGCCACTAAAGGGACTCATAAGTTATTAATAAAATACTATGTTTTTTGAATTTATTATAGATAAGAGATTTATTTGTAGACACCAAAATAAAAACACTTGTGTCTAAAACTATATAACATAGTGACATTCTAACAATCCAGTCCCTCATGGAGTAAATAACTCTAGATAGCATGACTTGGATGGATTTACTAAGTCTATCTAAAAAGCAGAATAGGTTCATCTCTACCATTCACTATCTATGTTTTGTATAAAAATAGAGGAAAATGTTTAAAATATTTTGATTATGATTAACTGTCTTGTAGATTTTGACCTACAGAATTGAATAAAGTTATATAGAAAAGCTGTTAAATAAATCTACAGCAAATGTCTATATGAAACTGATTATTAATCTTACTTTATAGTCTCTGAAGATTGTATTTAATAATGAAAAGCATGTTAAACACCATAAATAAAAAGAAAGATTCCAGCCACAGGTCCACAGCTCCAATAATTTATTCAAGAGATAAAAACAGATAAGCACTTCCACATAACATCCACATATACTAGATCAAAGCATAAGAATGTTAAGCAAACCTGCTGTTGGACATGCTCCACTTAAAGAAATCCCAATCCCTTAGAGCCACACGCTCCATGGATCTAAACCTTGTCATCACAATGAACAAAACATGCTGGAGGGATAGGTTCCTGACCCAGAAACTCCCCATACTCTGGAATAGACTGCCTATACATGTCAAGCAGAGAGCCTCCTTGGCCCTCTTCAAAAGGAACCTTGACGATTGGATCTGAGAGAGAAAATTCACCCCAGGATCATGTCAGTCACCCTGCTACCAGGGGTCCAGGGAAGTAAATATTGTGGGAAGAAATATCCAGGGAATTGTTATGACTAGGCTTGTATAGGCCCTAGGAGCGATAGCCTAGTACCAACCTATGAACTTATAAAACCAGATGACATATTTAAATCTAAATAGTGAAAAAATGTGTGTGATTGTAAAAAATGCTCCAAATTGAAGTAAACTATGCTATAATTGCTGCCCTGTGGCTGGAGCCCTTTTGTTTATTTACTATATTTAATAATGGAATACAGCAATATATAACAGTTGCATAAATATTTTAACTCTGAAAGGCTTTAAAATGTCAAAACCTAGTAAAACAAGTACAACCTATTAACTTTTATAAATTATACATAAAATCAAAACTACATAAAGAATGTTCAATTATATAGCTTTTTAGGTAATTTGAAGACATTTTCTTGCTATTATATCTGCTCTAAGATAATTTAGGTTCTATAAATGAATCATTACTCACACAAACTTTGGTTCTTTCAACTATTTGCTGCACTGTTTGTCTGTGTAAGATCTGTTTCACCATTGTACATGTCTGTTACATTTCTGTTTGACTACATTAATAGTGTATTTCATATCATTACAGTCTATATTTTGTCAAATATTTATGTATTTGCATACTCTTCTTTAATTCTATTAATAAGTAATTAAACTGAGCTTACGAATTCATTTAATTAGATTCCCAGGTTCATATTTTGTAATCATTTCAAATATATGCTAAAAGGTCAAAGATGCCTTGTGAATAGATCTTATGAAGAAAACTCTTTACAGTACCAAACACCGTCTCACTTGTGGTGTTGCTGTACATTTTCATTTCAGTTATGTCCGTGATTAAACTGTTGAGGGTAGTTGCAGGACAAATATTTTAACATATTTTATCTGATACAGCATTTGACTTTATACAGTCAACTTCAAACACATTGATGCAACTTCCCTGATCTGTTACTAATAAGATCTGAAAGGGTTATCTTTAAAACGTCCATTTCCTATAAAACTGTGGTTTATAGCAGTAAATAAAATAAATAATTGTCCAGGACTATAAGAGTCGTAAAGTTTCATTAAAACAGTATTACTTTTCACATGTACCAGAAAATAACAGCAGCACTGAATATGAAGTTAAAACTGATCTACTAAGCATTTTAACTTGTATGAGTTACTCTTTAGATAGTGAAAATATTATAAGGCTACAATTTATTACATGTTAATCCTTCATTTGTGCAACTTTAAGATATTAATATCTCATACCTTTTATCATTCTAGTTTTTCTCAGCATGCCCAGATTTGTGTGTCTTATTTTGATCTGTTCATAAAATCTGGTTTTCTGACAAATCTCTGACAGATCTATGGAGCTTTAAAACAAAAAAACAAACGTAAGAATTTCAGACTTTATACTCTTCAGAAAATTCATGTCTATGTACAATCTGCTATTCTGTTAAGTTTCTAAATTCCCAAGAGCAGCAAACAAAGATCATACTGATCTTCAGGCCGCCCCAGCTCCCCACCATACATGGCTCCTTCCAGATCTCTCACTCCCAGAAGCGAATAGGCATATGTCTTCATATATTTTGAAAAACTACGCAATTCATTTTCATATTGCAGTATGTAAAGAAATATATAGCAGAATGCACACTATGAATAATTTCCCAAATGTTGGTGTTATTTCCAGTCTAAATGCCATGTGCCACTAACAAGTTTTCCTTCCTTGTCTCCTCACGTTCATGTCAACTACGCAAACTGTTTACTAACATTTCTTTCATCCTTATTACCAGCTTTACCATAAACTTATCTTTACATGCATTCTACAAGGATTAATTCAGCAAACACTGAGCTTAGAGGGCTTATTCTTGTAGCAACACAGATTGTTCGTCAAAGTGGGCATGGACGTAAGTTTACTCCTCAAGATGAAATAGAAAAGTCCTCACAGAAAAAAAGAAAAACATCAATTATATATTGGTTTTCGGAATTATATATCTTTTTTCAGAACCTTTTCATTTTTACACAACTATGGCTCTCAACCACTCAAAGCAAAATGTCCGAATAAGACAAAAAGTGAATTTTTAAATCAAAAATTATTCAGTTTTTCATAACAGTGAATGCTGTCAGCCTCATAATACTTGTTCTTGTTTGTCAAATAACTAGAATCTCTTGTAGTTTAAGCACTGATTTTGCTGTAAGGCTGTATACATCGTATTTACTGCATAAACAATGAAAATGAACTAAGGACCATTTTATTATATTTATAAATAACATACATTTTATCCCACTCATACCTGGCAATAAAATAAATGGGTTGGTCCTTTGGTGTTATAAATTGCGTAATCTGAGTGTAAAAAAGCAGACTGTAGTGTTTCCTGTCCCTTGGTCACACCCCTTTCTGTTTGCAACCAAGGAAATGCTTGCATAACTGAAGGATTACTAAACATCCCATTGAAGGCAGGAGGGTGGCCTAATGGTTAAGGTGTTTGCCTTACAAACACGAGGTGCAGGGTTTGAGTCTCACAAGGGATAATTGGCTAGGCTTAAAATGGCTCGCAAGAGCAGTCAGCCTAGTACTAATCTATGAATCTATGAATCTATGAAAAGAAAGAAGATAATCAAAATGGCTCGAGCTGACACAAAAAAACTTACATCAGTTTGAAACCAGCTCATGCCATAGTATAGTAAACTGCCAAAGCAGAGAAGCAAACAACACACAGTCCACAATGACCCTCCAATCTCCAAATGCATTCTAAACCAAGCAGACTACATATCCCCAGCCCACCTCAGCTCCACAACAAAGGCCTCCACAGAACACAAAAAGCCATTCAGCTCCTCTCCTGCCGATGTCAGTCCCAAACACAGAGCAAACAAATCCCAAATCAGCTTGGAACTGCACCTGGCAAAAAACAAACAACTCCCTGACAAATCAAGAGGCCCAAACTATCCACAGAACCAGTCATCCCATCAAATTACAGCCAGACACCAGCACAAATATACAATGAGTAAAGCTGCAGCAGCCATCCATATCCAAACTTCTCTCCTATTCAAAGAATAAAATTAATAAAATTATCCACCATTTAAACAAAGAGAAATAACTATTCATAGTTTAAGAACCTATCTTATCTGTTAATATCTTCTAGAGAACCTGAACATCAGTAGTTTCTGAATAAGCAACTTTGACTGTCCAATTATCAGCCTGAGCATTCATAACACAATATCACAGTTTCAAGCTGCCACAACCATTATAACCTCATACATGCAATACTACAGAGTTATTAAATTATAACTATTAAAGTGTGCTGTGCTATGTTTTTAAAGATTTGTTTTGTGAGAATATAGGTGAGAACACCACCGTATAAGGCATTACAACACAGAATGAAGTCAAAACATTTAACACAACTACATTTTGTGAAAGCATTGAATTCAAATAAATATAGCAGGCTTTATATGGTGTTTACCAATAGCAAGAGACTCTGCATTATCTTTTTATGACTATAGTTCAGATCTCCATTGGAGCAAAAAAAAAAAACATATTTACTGAACCGGTTAACAGTCTGTCTTAAGGATTGACACTCTAAACCTTTGGTAAGTGTCATTTAAAACTTTAATGTTTAAGAAAACTATATAAGGTGAACTAATTAAATAATATATAAAGTTAATATATATATAATATATAAAAATAATTGTAAAGTTACCTCGAAATTGCAGTGATAGTTCTCCTCGGAAGATTTAGTATATTATGTTGATATAATGTATTGAGAGGAAGGAACATAAAAAAAGCTATTTAAACATGATGTGAATACTGCTTGTAGATTTATAATGGTAATTTAGATTGTTAAACAGTCACTTTTCTTTTAACAACTTCTTTTCCTGTGTCTTGCAGCCATTTTTCTCAGCCAATCTTTTCAAAGAACTGCTGCTCCAGTCCATTTCTTTAGATTGTTCTCTTACTTTTTTTAACTTTTAGGAAAGAAAGTGCAGAAGTCTGTATCTTCAAAGTTTCAAGTTTTTATCATGAAGAAATATTTTTTAGTCTAGCTGGAAAGAGCAAGTGGACTTTAATCTGCTTTTTTTTAGTTCCTTAATGATGCACAAAAAAATATTTTCTTTTGGAAATAACTGTAGGTGAGCTGTCATTATCAAACCTAATTATTTCCCCATCTAGTTTGATGGGAGATTTTGTCCATGCTGTTTTGAGAATCAATTCTTTGTCAAGTGATTTAAAAAACTTACAATTACAGATCTCAGTGGGGAATTTTTATCAGAAAGAGTCACTGTGAGAGATCTGTGAGCTCTCTCAATTCCATATGACATTGCTTCACTAAAATCAAGTACATTAGGGAGCCAGGAATTTGAAAAAAATATATTATTCCCTTCAATTTTCTCTGGAAGTCAAAAGATCCTGATATGTTCTTCATGATCTGTTCTCCAGATCATTCATTCCAGGAGTGTGTTTTGTTTTAATACAAATTATGTGTTCTCATCTTCTGACAGTCTTGTTTCCATATTATTTAAAGATTCTTCCATTTCAGTAATTTGAAGTTTTTGTTGACTGAGTGTCTCTTGAAGGAATTCCATCTGTTTGGTACATCTGTCCATGAAGTTTTCTATCTTACTGTCCATTGTTTCCATTTGCAGAGATAATTCCTTTATGTTAGAACTATTTGAATCTCCTCCTTCGATGAAGTGTCATGAGAATAAATTTTGCTGTGACTCATCTTGCTTGAGTGAGAAGATCCTTTCAAATAGATTTTTGACAGGAAAATGTGGGTATTTCTAAATCATTTTTATATGTTATTGAAGAGAATAATTTAACTTAACTTTTCATAAACAAAACAAAAAACAATAACATAGAAATAAAATTTCCTGTCAGAAATATGTCAAGAACAGCAAAACTGAAGAATTCTGCTTTTATCCCTTCAGCATCATGGCCACACCCCCATTCACACCAATCTTGAACATTAAAATACAGACCAAAACCAATTTTAAATATTGAGTATAAAATATTTATGTTTGTGTGTTAGATCATGGCCACACCCCCATTCACACCAATCTTGAACATTAAAATACAGACCAAAACCAATTTTAAATACTGAGTATAAAATATTTATGTTTGTGTGTTAGATAGAATGAATCCCTTTGTCCCATGTTACATGCATGGAGACCAAACATACTTTCCTGAACGCTGTCCTTAGTTTGTCTTTTAAATATAATGCAAACTATGACAGACATACAAGTAAACAAATAAGCTGCCCTAATAAGTTCAGACACAGAAAAGGCCTTTGAAGCAATTACTTTGATGACTTTAAATCATTGGATTATTTTGGTTAACCACAAGGCTTCAACTTATTAATGAAGAGTATTTAATGATCATAAAGCACATGTTAAACTGAGATAACATTTATCAGGTCTATAATAGATACTCAAAGAGGCATTTCATTGAACGCCTCTTTATTGACCTGTAAACCATAAAAACACAAAACAGTGAACGTGCATATAAGCAATTTCTTTCCCTGGGAAATAAATCGCTTACACTACACAAAAAAGCACATCACTACAAACAATACACCCACCAACCTGGGGAGCTATGCCCCCCAAACCCCCCTAGCTAAATATACCGACTCCATGATTGCACTACAGTGGGAAAAATGGCAAAGTAACAGAGGTGGCCAAGCAATTTCTTTCCCTGGGAAAGAAATTACTTATATGACTGTTTGCTGTTTTGTGTTTTCGTTATTTAACGGTCAACAATAGGAACCCTATTTCTCAAATTAATTTGAGGTTGATAGACTAAAGTTTCCCCTCTTTAACTTTTATTTGCCATGGCAGTAGAAATCCTGACTTTTGCAATCAGAATGAGTTCAAAAATTTGGAATAAAACAGCGAAAAAAAAAAAATTATGCTTTCCAGTGATATGTTAATCGTACAATTAAGTGCATCAGCAGCAGGAATACAAACAACTACTCAGATGTTCAATAACTTCTCATGGTTTAATTAAAAAATAGAGCAAACTATATGATATTCAACAATATTAGGAAGTCTTACAAGAACATAGGTTCATAGGTGTGTACTAGGCTAATGCCCTTGGAGCCTTTACAAGCCTAGCCCATAGAAGTGCCCTGGCATCAGGCTACCTGACGTTAGTTCCCAGTGCTTCTATCAAGTAGAGCCACTGGAGTGATCCCCAGGGTGAACATTCTATTACTCATCCACTCATCAAGATTTCTCTTGAAGAGGGGCAGTGAGGTGCTCTGCTTGACATGCATGGGAAGTCTATTCCAGAGCATGGGCAGTCTCTGGGTTATGAACCTACCCTCCAGCATGTTCTGATGATTGTGGTAATGAGGTTGAGGTCTCTGGAGCATGTGGTATGGAGGGATTGGGATTTTTTTAGATGTAGCATTTCTAACAGAGCTGGGTCAGAAATGGCTTTTTAAGTCAAGTAGAGATCGCCTCTAAGTAGGCGATATGAGATAGAGAATAGTTGGAGTTTTTGGAGTCTGTCCACATAGGACAAGTGTTTAAGGCCTAGAATCCTCTTTGTGAGGTACTTTTGTGGCCTCTCCAGTTGTTGCAGGTGTCTAGTGAGGTACATGCCAAATGGGGCATTGTACTCGATGATTGGCCTAATGAGGGAAGAGTAGAGGAAGACAATGACCTCTTTCTTCCTGGATGAAAAACCCTTAGTAATGAGATGTACCACATAGAAAGACTTTCTGACCAGAGTGGGAATGTGGTGGTCGAAGGAGAGGTTGCTGTCAACCTATGTCCCCAGGTCTCTTATAACACCTTCAGTGTTCAGTGGGCTCCCATCGATGTGGTAATTAGTGGAAACTGAGTTTTTACCAAAGGGGATGACGACATATTTTTTGGCGTTAAGCTTGAAGCAATGGTTTTGGTACCAGTCATTGGTCTCAGTGAGGCATTTCTGTAGGATGTCTGCATCACCTGAGGAGTTAATAATGGCTCCCAGCTTGCAGTTGTCTGCAAATTTGGTCAGCCAGAGTCCCTCTGTGTTGGCCTGGACTTCTGAGAAGTAGATGCCGAACAGAAGACGGCCCAGGACCAATCCCTGTGGCACTCCACTCATGACTGGGCGGCAGTCTGACTTGGAGTCTGCTACTTTCACACTGTGTGTTCTATCTGTGAGCCAATTTGCAACCCACCTAATGATGTAGGGGTTGATGCCAAGTTTGGTGAATTTATCAATAATTTCTGAGGGAGGAATGGTATCAAAGGTCTTGGCCAGATCAAGGTAGGCTGTATGCACTGCTTTACCTTCATCAACAGCCCTGGTGACTGACTCAAAGAAGTCAACCAGGTTGAGCAGGCATGATCTCCCTTTCACAAAGCCAAATTGTGTGGGGTCTAGAGTAGGGAGATTTCCTATATCTTTGTTAATCAAGTCCATGATGATGCACTCCATAGCTTTACATATCAGACTCATCAGGCTAATGGGGCGATAATTCCCAGGGTCTGTAGTCGCTCCTCCTTTATGGAGAAGGGATGACTGTAGCAGTGCATCATTTGGTAGGGACAAAGCCTGAAGTGAGGCTGTGACTGATCAGAGCACACAGATGTGGTGCCAGTTCCTTTTGTAGTTCATGTAGAACACAGCCAGGGATATTACTGGGTCCCATGGAAGCTGTATTCTTCACCTTGGACAATGCAGCTTTAACCTGTGCTGCAGTAATGTTGGGTGCCTCGCATTCTTCCAGTATTGTGATCGGTCCTTGGGGGGGGGGTAATGTTGGCACTGAATGTGTTGGCCAGTATGTTGGCAATATCCGTTGGCTCAGTTTAGGAGGTACCGTTGTGCAGTAGCTCAGAGCAAGTCTGGGTATTGCTGTGGAGGTTCTTGATATAGCTATAGAAGGCATTGTGATTGTTTTTAGTGTCTGCCACAATTCTGCCTTCATAGATGGCTTTAGAGGATTTGATGAGGGATCACACTTTTTGTTGAGGCTGATAAGGGAGTTTTTCCAGTCTTGAGACTTCACCTTTTTCTGCAACAGTTTCTTCCTCCTGTGGTAGAGTTTATCTACATGAAAGAGATGTTAAGAAAGGAAGCACATTATCTGGTGGAAATCACTGAGCTCATGGGAGAAAATAGCAGATTCAAATTTTGAGGGAGATTTGGAGAAACAGGTGAATACATTCCTGGAGTAATTCTTTTTTACAAGTTTTAATCTTTCTTCAAATACTTTTTCTACCCAATAGCTGTAAGTTATTCAATTTATAACACTTACTCCACATAAAGTTCATCTAAAAGTTTTCAATAGCATATCTTTATGGTTTCCAAGCAAACCAGGAACTGCAAAATTAATATAATGTCAGAGATTTGGACATGTAAGAAATCCAACTACCAGACATGGAATCTAATATGAAAGCAGCTTCCTTGAAGGCAATAGTTCATTGGATAGATAATAGCTATAAAGCCAATTGAAAAAAAATATGTCAACCTTTATTTTTTTTACAAAGTAAAGATTTCTTTGTGAGTAGGATAGACTAGAATATGGGAAGGTATTTATTAGTGTGCAGCTGTTTAGAGTATAGTAAATATTTACCTACAAGTTCAAAATATATTTTGTTGGGGGGCATAAGGACACTCCCTAAAAGTTGGTTTAGCTGAATTTGTTAATTCTCATAGATTCACAGGTAAGTACTAAGTTAACTGCCCTTACAGGCTATTTTAAGCCTAGCTAATTTTCCTTTTTGTGTTTGATGCAATCTATCCCATTTTGTTGCAGACTGGCCTTAGCCATCCCATGGTTGATAATTATATATTACCTCTAATGAGAATAAATGGGTTCATACCATAGAAAATTTGAACATTAATAAGAGGTTAATGCTGATTTACTTTGGAGCCAAGATGACCAACTAAAAACAGCATTTGTTATATTAAAAGACTGGAAAAATCACCTTCCGTATATATTTTCTCACCAAATAACTTATAATCTACTTTAAGAACAAAAAGTAAACAATTATTTGAGTATTTTCCAGTCAAACATACCATGACAAATTCTCTTCTGAGAACAAACTGATGTGTACTTCAACGTATTCACACACTGACTCCTCTGAAAAAAAAAAAGACCTATAGCTTGTGATGGTTTCTATTCAGGAATTATCTATGAAGACAAATGGATTCCAGGAAAATTTAGCTTAATTTAAAAGTAAATTGTTCTAACTATACAAACTTAGTGAAGAAATTTCTTCAACAGTCAAAATTATTTGATATGGAATCTGTTTTAATTGATGTAGATGGCAGACTTGAAGAAAAAGAAATCCAAATCGACTCCCTACTCAAACAGAATACTTGGACACAAAACAAAATAGATGACTTGTACAACATGGAGAGAAGATGTAGCATTAGAATATTTAAAAATGTTGGTCTTCCAGAGAAAAAAAGGAGATGATATGATAAACTTTTATCCACATGGATTCCAAAATTGTTAAACTTAAAGGAGGGTTTCTTATGACATGGAAAGACCCCATGATTCTCTTTGAAAAGATCTTTATCAATTCCAAGAGCCATTGTTATAAACTTTTTACCATTTCTTGAAAAGAAACATGTTCTGAAGACTGTCTGGGCAAAACCTTGTCTAAAATATGGACAACACAATGTTAGATTTGACAATGATTATGCTTCAAAAATTATTGAAAAAAGAAATGTTAACCACTTTATTAAACTTCTGAAACAAAACAACATTTAAGCTCAAATCATATATATTCAACAAAAATAAGAATTCAGCATCAAAATGAATCAAGAATTTTTAATACAACTGAAGGGTGCCACTAGCTATATAGACAACATCATCATACCACACATAAAAGATATGGAATGGTCTTCCACTGTCGAGATCTTCAGAAAATCCTGCTTGGTTAGATTCAAAAAAGAAGAAACAAAAGACAGACTCACCTTCTCTCACATATTCAGAACTTAGCAAGTGGCTATGGAATAAACAACATTAAACTATTTAATGTACAAACAAGCTCATCATTAATTATTTAATAATAAATGTAAGTAATAAATGTTTTTCTTAAGTATGCTGTAATCCAAAACTCAATGGTATTGTTCATAGGTTTATAGGTGTGTACTAGGCTAATGGCCCTGGAGCCTTTACATGCCTACCCCATAGGATTACCCTGGCATCATGCCACCTGGTCTTAGTTTCCAGTGCCTCTGTCGAGTAGAGCCACTGGAGTGGTCCTCCGGGGTGAATTTTCTATTTCCCATCCACTCGTCAAGATTTCTCTTGAAGAGGGCCAGTAAGGTGCTCTGCTTGACATGTATGGGAAGTCTATTTAAGAGCATGGGCGCACTCTGGGTTATGAACCTCCCACTCCAGCATGTTCTGTTGATTATGGTAATGAGGTTGAGGTCTCTGGAGCATGTGGTGCAAAGGGATTTTGGATTTCTTTAGATGTAGCATTTCTAACAGAGCTGGGTCAGACATAGCTTTGTAAGTCAAGCAAAGATTGGCTCTAAGTAGGCGATATGAGACAGAGAATAGTTGGAGTTTGAGTCTGTCCATATATGACAAGTGTTTAAGGTCTAGGATCCTCTTTGTGAGGTACTTTTCAGGCCTCTCCAGTTGTCTAGTGAGGTACATGCCAAATGGGGCATTGTACTCTATGACTGGCCTAATGAGGGAAGAGTAGAGGGAGACAATGACCTCTTTCTTCCTGGATGCAAAACCCTTAGTAATGAGATGTGCCACATAGAAGGACTTTCTGACCACAGTGGCAGTGTGGCCTTCAAAAGAGAGTTTGCTATCAACCTGTGTTCCCAGATCTCTTATAATGCCTTCTGTGTTCAGTGGACTACCATCAATGTTGTAGCTCATGGGAATTGAGTTTTTCCCAAAGGGGATGACGACACATTTTTTGGCATTGGGCTTAAGGCCATGGTTCTGACACCAATCATTGGTCTCCGTGAGGCCTTTCTGTAGGATGTCAACATCACCTGGGGAGTTAATAATGGCTCCCAACTTGCAGTCGTCTGCAAACTTTGTCAGCCAGAGTCCCTTTGTATTGGACTGGACTGAAAAGTAGATACCAAACAGAAGAGGACCCAGAACCAGTCCCTGTGGGACTCCACTCGTGACTGGTCAGCAGTCTGACTTGGAGTCAGCTACTTTCACACTGTGGGTTCTGTGAGCCAGTTTGCAACCCATCTAGTGATATAGGGGTTGATGCCTAATTTAGTGAGTTTTTCTATGATTCCTGAGTGGGGAATGGTATCAAAGGCCTTGGTCAGATCAAGGTAGGCTGTATGAACCACCTTGCCTTCATCCACAGCTCTGGTGAGTGACTTAAAGAAGTCGACCACGTTGAGTAGGCATGATCTACCCTTCACAAAACCAAACTGTGTGGGATCCAGAGTTTGGAGATTCCCTATATCCTTGTTTATTAGGTCCATGATGATGCATTCCATAGCTTTGCATATCAGACTTGTCAGGCTAATGGGGCGATAGGTCCCAGGGTCCGTAGTTGCTCCTCCTTTGTGGAGAGAGATGACTATAGCAGTGCACCATTCAGTAGGGATAAAGCCTGAGGTGAGGCTATGATTGAACAGACCACACAGGTGAATGCCAGTTCACTCTGTAGTTGATGTATAAGACATCCAGGGATATTGTCAGGTCTCATAGAAGCTGTATTCCTGGCCTTGGACAGTGCTGTTTTAAAATATGCAGCAGTAATACTGGGTGCCTGGCAAACTACTGGTATTATGATTGGTCCTTTGAGGAGGGAGGGGTAAAGTTGGCACTTAATATGTTGGACAGTATATTGGTAATATCGGTTTGCTCGGTATACGAGGTACCGTTGTGCAGTAGCTCAGAGCAAATCTGGGTATTGCCATGGAGGTTCTTTACATAACTATAGAAGGCCTTGTGGTTGTCTTTACTATCTGCTGCAATTCTGTTTTCATAGCTAGCTTTAGAGGATTTGATTAGGGATCTCAACTTTTTGTTGAGGCTGATAAGGTAGTTTTCCCAGTCTTGGGACTTCACTTTATTCCGCATCAGTTTTCTCCTTCTGTTGTAGTTTGTTTATGGCAGGGGACCACCGGATTGGCTTCCTTTTTTTTTTTGGAGGAGAGCATCTTGATTCTATTGAGTATGGTGAGATTCATGCAACTATGCTCCATTTGCATGGGTACCATAAAGTTAGCAACCTCTGTTCTTAGGAGCCCAAAGTTAGCTTTGGAGAAGTTTTTCATGGTGGTTACCTTTGCAAGGGGGATGGGAGGGATGTGGATTTCCAAGGTGATTAGTTTGTGGTCGGATTTAACCAGGGAGGAGTTGACTATTGGTGTAGAGCAACAGTCACCCATGTTAGTAATGACCAGGTCAAGAATGTTGCTACCTCTAGTGGGGGTAAGAATAAGCTGGTCCAGGGCATTGAAATTAATGAATTCCAGGAAACGTTGGGCAAGTGTGTTGGTGCATGAGTAGTTTTGCCAGTTAATGGAGAGGTAGTTGAAGTTGCCCAGCATGAGTGTGTTAGGTTGGACCCAAATATCCTCCAGAGTACTGGTTGGGGACCTATAACAGGCTACGACCTGAATCACTGTCTTACCCAATGTTAGCTGCACCTGAAGTATCTCTGATGCGTTATGTTGGGCTACCAGTCTGGAGGTGTGCACGTCCTTTATGAATATAGAAACAGCACCACCTTTGGAGCTTTGGTCCAAGTTCTGGGGCCGAAAGGTGTGGAATGAGTTATAGCCTGGTAGTGCAGGGGTGCTTTCTGCTGCCTTGAACCAGGTCTCTGTTACAGCACAAATGTTGATGTTCTCCATTTTAAGGAGTGCTTCAAGTGAGTGGATTTTGAGATTTATATTGTTAATTGTTAGACTAGAAGGGTACTTCTGTCTACTTTTTATTGCAAGTTAGGGAGGGGAAGGGGGAAAAAAGGAAGACCATACTTATAATCGTATTTAATATTATAACTAGTTTAATGTTACGGTATCAGTTTTTATAGAAAAACATTGACTAGATTTGCAATCAGTTAAAAATGTCTACTACAATATTCATGTATTTATGCACACATATAGAATAATTACTAACTTCTTTGTAGTTTGTCATTGTTTTTATACTAACATTGTATTATATGTTATATCTGTTATGTTTTCTAATGAGGGTGGGTTTATTACAGAGATGACCATTGAGTTATATCAGTCGCTGATTTTATTTTGAACTGGTTATTTTTCCATTTCTGTTTTGATGGTTCCTGTACACAAGCTTCACGATGGAATGGTTTCTAACTTAAAACAAACTTTGCCTGATGTGGATCCAATGCTATGAATTATTAGGGTCTGTGACAATGGATTGAAAACTGATTTCATCAAATGGCTTTTACACTGAAAATGCCGTTGACAGAAATTGGTTTTGTCAGATCACGGTACAGTGAAGACTGGAAAATGCGCCCTTTCCTCACTGTAGTGCGATCTCGGAATTGGTATATATATTTAGCGTGTGGTGTGGGGGGCCCCACAAAACCGATTTCTATCAATGGCATTTTTGGTGTAAAAGCCATTCAATTAAATCAGTTTTCATCCAGTGTCATAGACCTGAAGTATTATTATTATGCTTCTAATCTGTCACTATTCCACACACACTGCAGCTTGGTTATGATTCGGCTGTTGCTTCTGATGTTTCAGGCTTGAGTGACGTCACAGAGCAGTTGGTCTAGATCTCATCTGCCAATTAAAAGCATTAAATATGATTTTGTTTGGCAGGCTTGTTTAGCAGGCTTGACTGAGTGACTCATTTAAAGATGGATGCTCTGATATTTGAAGATATGTAACTGTTGCAGACTCCATTTTGCCTTGAAGTTGCATGAATAATTACTGTTCCTGTGTGGTTGACTGTATTGTTAGAGAAACTGCTTGCATTTGTGGTTAATATGCTATGGAGTGATTTCTTGTTGTTTGGTAGGGTAGGCTGGAACTTTGTTTTAATGCAGTTTGTTGAATCAGGGTGCTTTGCAGGTGGTCTTCCTTGAAATATTAATAAAGTTAACAATCAGTTAATTGGAAATGTGGGGACAAAGTGCAACAGAAATATAATCTCTTATAGAAGGTGACCAAGCAGTATGGTGGTGGTTCTAGTTTCTTTTCATTTATAAAAAAACTTACTGAGAATATTACAGATAACTCAACAACTTGTCTGCTTTCTTTACTGACATTTATGAGACCGGCAGACTCTGCCACAACTTGCTGTGAGGCCACAAGGTTAGTTTGCTTTTGCTTTCTTGTATGTTGTATTTCTTTATTGCCTTCTTTTATTTTGCACACTGTGATTTGTTTTCCTTACCCTGTGTTTTACTTGTATTCTGCTTCTAATTGCATATTAAAACTTGGAAAGAGACAACAGCCGAGTCTCTTGTGAGCCACACAGAAATTTTTACATCTTTTCCCACCCCCACTCCTGCCCCTGTTGGTGATTTGTTGTTAAACACAACTGTCTTTCTAGTTGCCTGCCCCTTATGTTAATTTGACCCAATATCTCCCCTTTCACTGGCTGTTGTAAACACAAACTTATTATTTTGTGAAATCACTCCCCTTCAGCTATTTAAATTTATTGGCCATTCTACTGCATTCCATAGAACCAAAATAAAAAACTGCCGTCCCCTTTTCAGTCTTTTTTTACCTTTAAATATCTATTGCAAGACCACCAGTTATTGGAGATCCCACATTCTGCCTCTCAGTAGTCATCCTGGAATTAGTGCTTCTGTTTTCTCCTAGTGAGAGAAGAACAGGGACATCATTTCCTGCACACTACTGATCACCGGAAAGCCTAATAACTGCTTCATCAGTGACAGTTTGAAATCTGTGCATACATTCTACTCCTGGTGAGAGTAAGAGCAGAGTGCTTTTTTTCCTGACTGTTTCTGGTTGGGCAGTGAGTGTCTGTGCTTGATGTTCCTGATTGGTCTGGTTGCTCTTCAAGGCATCTACCAGGAAAAGGCTACAACAAGCCTACAGTACAACAAGCCTACAGACCCTTATATCATTATGGACAAGACTGTGGATCACTGAACAGTCTGTAGCCTGCTTCTCATCATGGGATTGGTGATAATGTTTTGTGTCTTGTGAGAGAAGAAGCAAAGCAGCATTGTATCCCCACAGAGTAATGCTGTGGTGACACCAGCACTAGTAGTAGCCAGGCAGTAGCCATTCATGCAACTCCTCTCTTTTCATCATTCTTGACAGGCTAATTCTTTGTTTTCAGTAAGTACTACTTGATTTGTTTATATCTTCAGAATATCTGCCTAAATACTTCACTCTTAAGTTTTAAGGGGCTAGATATTAGTTTCCCCTCAAGTGTTTAGCAGTCCCCTGCACAGATACAGACACCTTGAGTGACATTTTTCCTGCAAAAGCACGATTGAAATTTCACCAATATCTAGTTACAGACAGGGCTACTTGTGTGCAGTGACAAGCGCTGTCCGCAGAGTTCAAACCCTGTACTGATGACATTGCTTTATATTCTCACACCAACTGGCTAATGAATAAAAAATGGTCCGTTGCCATGGATATGAACTTTCCCATTATCTCTGTTACCAGCTTGATGGATTTGGGCATCCTGAAGAAATGTATAATTGCGAGATGTTTATTCACAACCAGTTAATTCTCAAACAAACTGATATGGTATGCGAGAGATGGTATACGAGAGATGTATTTACACAATGGCACTGAAGGCAAAGCTTGCATATAAAAGCACGCATAATGTCAATCAGGTTGTCAGTAGTACACATGCTGCACCTATCACACACAATTAAAAGCAGACATATAGACCTACACATGCTGAAGCACTTAAATGTAACCTTCTTAAACCACAAAGACTTCCTAGATGAAGTACACATAACAAATACCCTCAGCAGCCCCAAATGCACTCCTTCAAATCAACACCCACATCAACACATACAACCACATGCCTCTACTTCTAAGCCTGTAAGGCAAACCACCACACAATCCAACATTCTGGTCATTGGAGACTCCATCATGAGACACACTGATGTCCCTCTCACCAGGCTGAGTAAAGAGAAAGTCATGGTCAGTTGATTTTCAGGGACTAGGATCTGCCACATTACGCACACATTCAGGTTATTGGACCACAAGTACCAGTATGACTCAGTCATAGTCCATGAGGGAGTAAATGACCTAAGACATACCTCCCTAGATTATATGAAGAGGGATCATCATGGAGCTCTTGGAATATGTGTCCCAGGCTGGTATGAGCTTAGTATTGAGCAGTATTTTACCTTATCTAAGGATGATACCACAATATGAACAGAATATGACAGACTTTAATAACTGTCTTAGTTTCTGGTGTCATTCTAAGTGGGTGCAATATTTTTCAGCATGGAAGGAGATGGTCAACAGACTACGCTGCTTTGCCAGAGGTGGGACTGTACCTCTCCTCTCTAGGCTTTTGAATATTAGCTAAAACATTGTCTTCCCCATAGTGTCTTTTTAGGCAATGCCAAACTGAAAGTACTTCTGACATAGCAAATCAAAACCAAGAAAATCTAAAGGTATTACTGATTGCTGCTAGGAGTCTAAACAAAAAACTTCACTTTCTAGAAGCTCTCTTCACCCTAGAGAAAGCTGACAGCTGTGAGGTCAGAGACATGGTTTAAAGGCATGGAGAGTACACAAACAGTGCAAGGTTAAAATGCCTTCCAGACATTTAGGCCAGCTACCTACGCAGACAAGGGACTACAGGTGCACAGGGACTACAGCTGGACATGTCTCAATTTACATAAAAAATAAATACACCTCAAGGCTGGTCAGAAAGGACAGTATACTTGAGCTGCTCCATGTTAAATCACCATAGTCAAAATCCAATACGACTTCCTTGCAAACTATAGGTCCCCCCTCTATGACCCAGGAAAGCCATACCATGTATTTAAACTTATTGGAAACACTCACCATCTAACCCAATGCCATATTCTTGGTTGACTTTAATTACCTCACTATTAACTAGGAATTCTATATAACAGCAAATGTGCAGGCACAGAGATTCTTAGATTTTGTAAACACAAACTCCCAGGACGAGATTGTCAATACAACAACCAAGTGTGCAACAGGTGTGCAACCATACTGGATCTGGTCCTCACTAATATGGGAAAGTGCTGCACACCCCTTATTGTAATGTCTTCCCTGGTAAGGTCAGAACACAAAATGGTCGTCTTTGAAATCAAGCAAAAACATGGACCACCAGCTAAACCTGGTATATTTAAGAACTACTTTAAGGCCAACTTCCTGCTATTAAATGATTACCTGGCAAAATCTCAAGCCCCCATAAACCCTGCAAACACTGCTAACTGTGCAGAACTGTTCACAGAAACTCTGTACAAGCATGTTAATAGGTGCATTAATGCAGGTGTACCCACCAGGATGAAATACAGAACAAACTCAAAAAACAAGCCACTCTGGTGGAATCAAAACATCAGTAGACTAAGAGAAGGAAGAAAATCTTGGCAAAAATTACCAGATACAGCACCCAGCAGGATAAAAGCACTCTCATCAAACTAAGCAAACAAAACAGAGGACAAAGTCTACCAAAGCCAAATTTGGCATTCCAGGCCAAGGACAACTACATAGCATTCTTTAGTTATGTTCACAACCTCAAAGGCAATACAAAATTGTATGCAGATTCCATTGTAAATAGAGCTGCCTATACTGAGCCAGAAGATATTGCAAACCTACTGGCCAATAAATTTAGCTCCAACTTTACCCCTCTCTCCCCCTCAACCTTCCCTGGGGAAATGATTTCAAATATAACTCCCCCTACTATCACTAGAGAACAGGTCCTTAATGGTCTCTCTAAGGCCAAGAACACTATCAATGGGCCCAGACAATATCCCAGGATGCCTTCTAAATAGCATGAAACATGACCTGTCAGGTGCTCTGGGATTTCTATTTAACTGTAGCCTCCAAACAGACTTCATACCTCATGAATGGAAAACAACAGTAATCATTTCACTGCACAAAGATGGGACATTTACAGACCCTGGGAACTACAGATCATAAGTCTCACTAGTTTTATATGCAAAGCCATGGAAAGAATTATCATGGAAATGGTCAACAGTGATATAGTAAACCTCCAGACACTGGACCCAACCCCGTTTAGTTTCATCAAGGGCAGGACATGCGTACTCAACCTGGTGGACTTCTTTGAGAAGGTCACCAAAGCAATGGATAAGGGTGAAATCACTCACACTGCCTACCTTGACCTGGTGAAGGCATTTGACACAATACTCCAATCAGGCATTGTTAACCAATGTGAGGGGTTAGGTACAAACCTGTATGTCACCTAGTGGATAGCCAACTGGCTCAAAGGCAGGACCTAGGAGGTAGAATTCCAAAGTCCACCTCTATGAAGAGGCCACCCACAAGTGGAGTCCCTCAGGGTGGGTCGGTCCTTGGACCAACTCCTTTTTGGCATTTACTTCTCAGAAGTCCAGGCCAATGTCCGTGGTCTCTGGCTGACTAAATTTGCAGATGATGGCAAATTCGGAGTGGTCATTGAATCCCAAATGGACACAGATGTTCTTCAGGAAGAGCTGACACAAACATACAACTGGTGTCAGAGCAATGGACTAAAACTAAATGCCAAGAAGTGTATAATCGTATTAATTGTATCCTTCATGAAGTCATTCACCCTTGGTAATTATCATAATAACAACACACCCCTTAGAGTTCACCCAGTAGTCACTGAGATAGGGACACATATAGACAGTAATCTAGCCTTTCACCATCACATGTACAGTAGTGAGGAAATCATTCTATGTTGCACAACATTTAAACAACAGTATAGTATCGAAGTCCAAAAAAGTCATTGTTCCACTGTATTTGGCATTCATTAGACCTTTCATTGAGTAAAGTGCCCCCTTTGGTATGTACCTAACCAGGCATATCCAATAATTGGAACATACATAGAGGTTCCTCACTAAAAGAATACAGGGAATAAGTAAAATGCTCTGTGTGGACTGCCTCAAGTCCCTATCCCCGTATTCTGTCTCCTGCAGTCTTTTGAGGGTAGATTTATACCTGGCTTATAGGGCATTGTCAGACCTCACTCTGATGGACCTCCTGCATATCCACAAAACAAACAGCACCAGAATTAATTAAAGACTTAAACCTTGTCTGTGAAATAAATAGGACCTAATGGAGAGACAGGTATATATCCCAGTGACTACCCTGTCTCTGGAATATCCATGTGAAGCAGACTTCCTCCATTGCATCCATGTAAAACTGACTTCCTCCATAACCTAATTCAAGTGCAACTTGGGCAATTGGATGGGGAACAGGAAATGCATCCCTGTTTGGTACCTATGTCTCTAATGGATATAGGCAACCTGAAAATGGTTGCCCTTCCAGGCCCCTGCTTCTAAATGTTTCATCTCCCAAGCCCCTGCTTACACTTATCAAGGGTATCATAACTTGTCAGAGATTTGGAATGCATGGCCAGGCTTAAAAAGGCCATTGTGGTTGTTAGCCTAATAAACACCTGAGCAGAGACATGGATGATGGATGTATTATGCCTGATCCACTTTTTCTTGATGTTTTAATGGTTCCTATCATTAGGCAGCATTTCCAAATTATCATTTAAAGAATAAAAGGGAAGAAATGAAAAATAACGTTTGAAGGTCTATATTTTCTTTATGCTTGTAGTTTCCTGTTTGATGCAGGAGTGGATGTACTATCCATGGAAGTAATCAAAGGGGCATGTCATAAGAGAAACAAGAATGAGGCAAAAGAACTTTTTTCTCATGCTTTGGTTGCCTAAATTCAAAAGTCTTAGCTGAGAATCTTGAAGGACAGTTGCTCTCATCAGACTATTAGTTTTGTCTTATGAGGAGCATGATTATATTTTTTGAATATGATAAATACTTATATATTGTAATTCTTGGCACTTGTTCATTGCATCATCTTTTTGACCTAGAGAATCTTGACACATCCATTTTAATTTCTTTGAGGTCTGATTGTGAAATAAATTATATAAGATTCTATAGGGTGAAAACTGGAAAAAATTGTGTGAAACTAGTCAATAAGCTTTGTACCGTTGTACCTCTCACTGCTAATTTATTACAAATTATTTTGAGAGTAAAGGAATGTAAACTATTGATGTTACTTCAAGTAAATTATGCATTTACGTATATGATTTTTATAGCTCTTCAATTAAAACTCCTTATATATGTATATAAAATAGTATAATTTTAGACTGAAAATGATAAAAATATGGAAGGAGGAAAAAGAAATGGAAAGACAATAAGGAAGAGAAACAGGAGTGAAAAAATGTAAAAAGGATAAAAAGGGGGAATGGAAAGAGAAGAGGAGATGAAAAATAAAAATCTAAAAGGCAAAATATCAGTTGAAAATCAGTTTTTCTTTAAAAACATAGGGCTCTGTTCTAAAGTGGTTTCATTTTCCAAGATTTTGGGTAGAGATATATTGGTATGTGTTTGAGAGTCTAATTATTAGAATATTTCTAGGTTAAGAATTTACTTTAAATTCCGTAATGGTATTTATACACTTTTTCTAAATTTTAGATAACTATCCTTCCTTTAAATATTCAGACGTTTCTGTGAATTAAAACTACGTTTAGTATTCACTGAGGAATCAAAACTAAAACCACTTTAATTGAGAATTGCAAAAATAGTAAATACACAAAATTTTTACTTTTATAAAACAATGGATTTACCTTTACTATCTTGAAATGTTAATGGTTTAAATACTTACAAGAAAAGGGGATGTTTATTAAAATAAATATAAATGAAGCAAAACTAGTATTTCTCTAAGAAAGGCATACTAGGCATTTGGATATTTATGGTGACCAGAACAATGCAAAACTTTTCAAATCAACATTTACAAAACAGAAGGAGAGGAGTAACACTTTTAAGGAAATCAAATATATTAATGCCATAAACCATACATAAATATGAAAAGAGAGACGGACTTGTATCAATGATAATTAAATATAATGATATTATATGGACTCTTCTAAATCTTTATTGGTTCCCAAGGACGGATATTACTCTAGATTAAAAAAAAAACTCTTAGTTTATATAATGGAACATTCAAAAGGGATTTTAATAATTGGAAGTGATTTTTAATTGTAGCTACTAGAAACTTAGGTTTATCTACTGTAGAGTTAAAGCTCTTAAATGGATTCAAAAACTTAATTTAAAAGATACTTTTATAATAAGAGAAGAACATTCTCTGAAATACAAACTTTATTCTTATACATATGGTACTCAAACTAGAAAACATAAAATCATCACAACACAACATCAACTACCAAAATTTATCTCATTTAATATATCCTGCCCATTTTCTGATCATAATACTCTAACCCTAACAATTTCCCTCAAACTTAACAAATTATCTGTTGTGAATTGAATATCAGCCTATATCACTAAATTAATATAATTTAAACATTGAGTGTTATCAGAAAGACATTTTATGAATATACACTATTCACTAGAAATCAGTAAAATTATAATATGGCTTATATTCATGTGATGATAATGACCATGGTATAAGAAGAAGAAAAAAAACAATGGAATGAGGAATTTCTTAACCTACACAATAAGCTACAAAATGTAAAATTAAATATGAATAATAAAGATAAAAAAAACAAGAAGTTGACTCTCTGAATAGAAAATATTTAGATCGACTAAAGACAGATAGCTCTTGAAAAATTAAAGTTCTTATTGTATGTCATACAAATACATACATAATTAATATAAAATAATTAAACACAAGTATGAGCTCTATACACATGATAAAAACATAGAAACTAAAATATACTGAAATAGGTGAGATATTTAAATTTTAGACATTAAACTTTTCTTAAGAACATGTCTTAAAATAATCTTTCTGTATCAGAAATCAATTCATTACTTAATATAGGAAATTAAAAAAATCCCTTGAACTAAAGGAAAGTGTATTAAAAGGCATAACCTATAAGGAAATAATAGATAAAATCAACTTTTAAAGTCCAGAAAACTATAAACTACTTTTTCACAAATGATGCATCTTTTTAAATAAGTTATTGGTGAGTAAAAATAAAAAAACACAAACCAGAATTTGGTTAAAAAATAGGAGTAATCCCTCCTTCATGGAAATATGCTATAATGTGTCCAATATTCAAAGAAGGCAGGGATCCCCAATTATGTTCAGTTTATAGACCTATATCTATCCAAAATGTTGACTATATGTTTTCTGATTTAGAAGATAAATTAAAAGAATCCATACCTAAATTAATTAACTATGATTGCACAAGATTTATACAAAAGAGACAAACTCAAGATAATATAAAAATAATTGACTTTCTAAATAACAGTAACAAGTTTTGATAGTGAAAAGACAATCCACTCTTTAAAATTTGTGTTAGTATTTATTTATTTATTTATTTATTTCAGTTTGCTTACCGGGGAAGTCCACTGGGCCAGAATGTGCCCATTTTCAGTGGAGGCCCGGGGAGAAAAGCTCCATAAGAAACACAATTACAGGTTACAAAAAATGCCAATGCAAAGATAAAATACATATATGAATTCATACAAAACAGGTATAGTAAGAGAATAAATTGTCATTATACATGCAATGAGACAAAGGTAGCAGGTATTTACATTCAGAGCAATAAGAATCAATTGTCACGAAATAGGCATCAGTGATTACTTGATAATTGTGTTTTATACATGCTAGGAGTCAAGAGATAGAAATTGAATGATCTGAAGGTGATGGATTAGGTTTGTGTTAGGTAAATGGAAAAGGAGAAGATGTAATGAAGTGTGGAGCAGGAGTTTAGTAGGCTCTATGGGGAAATGTATATGTATTTATGTAGGGTGAAAGCAGGAGCATTTACATTTGGAAGATAGAAATGAGAAAAGTTGGGTCTTGAAGGATTCGGGGTCAGGTATCGTCCTGAGGGAGGAAGAGAGTTCCATTTTTTGCCTACAGTGAAAGAGAGAAGGAGTTGGCCTGCAGGTCGTTTGGGTTTATGAATAGAGATTAAAGTTTGGTGTTCAGATCTCAGAGATCTGGTTGGGATGTAAGGGGGAAGGATGTTTGTTAGTGCTGGGCACTTATTTGGAAAGAATATTAATTTGTGAGCGGTGGTAAGTTGGAGGTAGTCTAGGTAGTTAGGGAGTTCCAGCCAGTTCAAGGATTGTAGGGTGAGGCAGTGGTGAGTAGAGGTTTTGGATTTGGTTGCGAATTTGGAGATTTTATTATAGCAAGTTTCAAGTTTAGAGGTGATGGAAGAAGATAGGTTAGTTAGAAGAGGGGCTCCATATAGTAAGGAAGGAAGGAGGTAGGTAGTTGCTATAGTATGCCTGGAGGAGTTGGAGAGAAAGCGGTTATTCCTGTAGAGCATACCAAGTTTTTGATGGGTTTTCTTGATGTTTTGTTGTACGTGGATATCAAATTTAAGGTATTCATCTATGGTGATACCAAGGAGTTTTGCAGAAGGAACCACTTCTATGGCAGTGTTGCTTTGGCTAAGGACTTTGAAAGCATTTTTGTCAAAGGAGTAGGCCCTGGTGGGAGGGAAGAGAAGTATTTTAGATTTATTAGAGTTGAGAGAGAGATGGTTGCAGTGCATCCAGTTCTCGGTAGTGGAAAAAGCCATTTGTGTTTTTATAAGTAGTTCTGGCAGGTTGGCAGCGGCACAAACTAAGGTGGAGTCATCGGCGTATTGGATAACTGTTGTGTCAGGGATGACAGTGTGAAGGTAGTTTATGAAGATGTTGAATAGCATGGGTCCAAGGATGGATCCCTGGGGACCACCGGTGGGTGTGGGCAGGAAGGAGGAGGTAGAGTTATTCCAACTGACAGCTTGCAATCTGTCAGATAGGTAGCTGGAGAACCAGGAGAGGGTTTCAGGGGAGAGATGAAGGTTGGAGAGATGGAAGAGAAGGTGTTTGTGGGAGATAGTGTCGAAGGCTTTAGAAAGATCAAGTAGTACTGAGGATACCAGTAATCCGGAGTCTTGGGCCCGATTTACTGTTTCTAAAAAGGATAGTAAGGCAGTAATGGTGCTGTGTCTCAAACTTTTAGTTTTTCAAACTTCAAATAGTGTTTCAAACTTTTAGAACTACATGATTTTCTCAGTGAATTTTATCTATGCCAGAAAATATTTATAAAGGGAATAAAGGTTATGTAGAACAGGAACCCTTCTCCTCACAGTCAATTGAAATTAAAAGGGAAAAAACATGGCAGTTCTGCCTCAAACTATTCTATTCATATTGTTAATAATTGAAATCATAGCAACTTTAATTAGAAAAAAATTATAGAATAAGTGTATCGATAAAAATGGTAATTACAACTCAAAAATGTTATTTGCAGATGATGCAATCTTAATCTCAAATTTGGAGGAAATTATGAAGGTACTAATTATAATTAAAAAACTTGATCAACTCTCATGTCTTCACTTTAGTACTCAAAAATCCAAACATTTGATCATCAAAACAGTAACACTAATAACATATATTATGATATTATAGGGGAAGAATCTAAAACTTTATTGTATTTATGAATACATATATATATATATATATATATATATATATATATATATATATATATATATATATATATATATATATATACACATATTTTGAAGACAGTAGATATTAATTATGAAAACGTCTATCAGGAACGATCATCTTTAATAACTAAATGGAGCACTTTAAAGATTTCATTGAAGATAGACTTGAACTACTGAAGAGAATTTTATTTCCTAAAGTATTAAATGTGATTCAGTCACTCCCAATAAAGACTTTTGGCTTTTCCCGGTTAGGGGTTGCCACAGCAGAACTCCAGTCTGCTCATGATTGGCAGTGGATTTCTATGGTGCCGAGTTGCCAGCCCAATGCCTAACCTTCAACGAAGACATGCACAGTCACGCTTGCACCTACCTGCATGTCTTTAATGTCACTCGACTGCGGGGAGGACATGCAGACTCCACACACAAGGCTCTCCAGCCGAGAATCGAACGGGAGAGCCTCTTGCTGTGAGGCGACAATGCTCTCTCCCAATATTTCCTAATAAAATACTAACCATAAAATTAATAAACTATTACATTTTCTGAGGTATGTGAAAAAAAAACTGTAATATCTTTAAGACATCATACTAGACCTTGGAATTTAGAAGATATTCATTTCTGTGATATACATATATATGTTAAATCAGCAATATTTATAAGTTAAGTTATAATCAACTGGATAGACACGTTCTAGTTGTAACTCACTACATATTTCAGTCTTTAACAAGGCTAAAATGAAAATCAGTACTAATTGAAGTAATAACATACTATGGTTACTTCTATGCAACTACACTTGATAATATTCAGTCTACAGCTCTAACACACAAACTCTATTCTAAAATCTTTTAATTCAACTATCTTGGGTATAATGGAGTAGAAACCATGGTTTGAAACTTTGATCCCTTTTAAGATTACTAAAGACTTTTTTGAAAAATCCTATTTTTGAACAATGGGAGCAAAAAAGTTCATATCTTGGTGTAATTGTCTTGATGGAATAAATATATCAGTGAAAGCGTTAATAGCACAATATGAATTAGATTTACAAGACTCATTAATTCTATAATGTTTGAGAGCTTATTCCTCAAACCAAGTTTCTTTCTCTTCTTCTTTACTCAAAATCCAAACTCAAATTAATAACATATTTTTAGAAATACTGTACAATAAATTGGTTCCAAAAAATAATTTCTACCTTGTATAGACTTTTTGTAATTATATAACAATCACTGGAACTCAAAATATTGGAAATTCATAGCAAAAGATCTGATTGCTACATTCTCAGATAAAGACAAATTGTTTATTCTATTATTTATTAAAAATGGTTCCCTAGCACCATTGTGGCATATCATCACATAAAAATGTATTCATAGTTCTTTCTTGACTTTAAATAGGTTAGCAAAATGTTCTAACATAATATTAATTCCTGGTGGAGATGCACTCAAACTTGTAAGGCAGAATGGCAACACATTTTTGATTGTCCCTCTTTGTCACTCTACTGGAATGCTATATCTAATGTTTAACAAGCATTATGGACTGATACATTTTCATTAGATAAAATGTAAAATTCTATATAACATTCCACCAAACAGCATTAAGAAAAACTTGAACTGTAATTTCCCCAGTTGCAAGAAAAACTATCACTGAAAATGTATTTATTTATTTATTGACATTTGTTGACTGGGAAAGTCTATTGGGTCAAAAACCCATTTTCAATGGAGGCCCGGGGAGAAAAGCTCCACAAGTGTAGCAAATAAAAATGAATCTAACATACGTAAATCAAATTTCATAATGTATAAAAGGAGAGACATATATAATACAATTACTAAAATTACTAAAAATTACTAAAACAAAAGGAGCACTATCCACAGGTGCTGACTACTAGTACTAAAATAAAACAAAAAAGCATTCTAACTGATCTGGAGAAATAAACCACACAAGAATCCACAAGGCATGACAATGAAATGGAAGAATGAATCTCCTCAGTTTCAAGAATTTTGTCATTGTTAACAGAAGTGGTTGTAAAAAACTCTACAATTAAGTAACACAGAACATTCCCAAAACCACTTACAAACGACTCATGGACCAAGACACTTTCCTTACCTTTTCAAGGAATAAACACATCCCTTAATGTTTCTGACTGAAAATGTCTTTTTTGATTCCTCACTTAAACAGATGCAAAACTACAAATTTTAAAATTCTGTCATTGCATTTCTAAACAGATATAATGTAACAAATCACTAAATGCTCAATGAACAATATAATCTTTTATTGCCATGCCTTGTAAATATTGTAAATAATTTTCATGTTTTATTCCTGAATTAACACAATGTTCAAATAAATTATTTTCATGGAATAAAAATTCATATATTAAAAAAAAAAGGAAAAAAAAACCTTGAGGACTGTGCAGTACATTAGTATCCCAAAGAAGCTTTGTCGGTTTTATAATGTTCAACCCCCTTCACAGAAAACATAGGTTTATCAATGCCTTTATAGAATGTCAGTCAGGGTACTGCAGCCCAAAGAATGCCCGATGTCTTAAAAAAAAAAAAACAGTAATTAAGAATACATGGGAATGGTGCTTAAACTCTCTAATTAACCCAAGGAAGTAGTGCATTTTACCTTATTATTGTCACAACCCATCAACAAAGTTGAACACTACTTTATCCAGTTACTGTAATGTATCTAGTTTCATTTAATGAAACACCCTTTCTGACATATATTCTTAATATTTAATCTTAAATTGTTACTTTTGGTCATACCATCTAAAATAACACAGAAATTTGATATTTAATGATAGATAAATGTGTTCACTGATAGTTGCTCTGGGCAGCCAAAGGTTCAGATAGAAAGGAAAGGACGAAACAGAACTCTACCTCCTTTCTTTTGCTTTCCTGATGAGAAGATGAGGGGATGAGTATTGTTTGATTGACATATTAGATTCTAGAGGGTCCTTTGAACTCAGTGGCATAAAATAACTATGTTGATGTAGTAGCATAGTGGAAGGCCAGAATGTTATATTTTAGTTAATAGCTTTAAGTGTTAAGAAAGATGATGCTCTGCAGATAAAAGCAGTCCACAATTATGTTATCTTTTTTTCTTCTTGCTGAGCATATCGGATATGATTTTTATTTATTTATTTTTGTTTTTGAAGTCATGCAAGTACAGAGACAGTGATTTCACACAGCAGCAGTTATTCTACTTTATGCATCTGCAATCTCAAGACTTACATAAGAAGGGAGCGTGTGGAAGGCTTGCTCCCTGAAAAATATCTATGAGGAGTATGTGTGTATGTGTGTGTGTGTGTTTTTAATTTCAAGTCTATATGAAGTTCCGTTTCTGACATGCTGGAGTTTCAATACATTTTCTTATGGTTTGGTTGTCACTGAGGAACCATTATTTCATGTTGGACATATCCTCACAGTCTAGGTGTATGCAAAGTTAACAATATCCCACCACAGTTTCTGTATGGAATTATTCAATAAGTGTGTGTTTCTCAGGAATTATTCAGTACCTATGTGCATTGTGATGCACGAGGTAAAACTGAGTGCCCCCATTGTACTAAGTGTGGAACTGCATACCTGCTAGTGGGTTATTGCACAGTTGATAGTAACTGTGTGAAAAAAGGATATCTAGATTAACAAAGTATTTTATTTTTGGCTATTTTGTTAAGAAACAGCAAGTTAGTTCTTCAACTGTAAAACTTGTTCCTAAGAACCAATTGGGCATTTTCTACTTTTTAAATCACAGTACTAATGAAATCATTGGATAGTCACTATTTTTCAGTGAAGATATTGTCAAAATAGTATAAAACCATCTGACTTAATATCATCAAGCCAATTTGTACTTATCAAAAGATGATATAAAACAAAGATTTATTAGGAAAGGAAAATAAAATAAAAGATATACTTAAGCAAAATCTGGAAGTTCTACTTTCCTATTTATATTTTCATTTGAAATTTAACATTTGTCTTAGAAACAGAAACGTGCATTTTTTTCTTCTTTATAATAATATGTCTCTTTCCTTTCTTCTGCTATCTTTGTTTAATGTAATTTATTCAGAGTTTGTCTTTTCTGTTTTAAAGCTGCTAACACTTTCCCCACAATATTAATTAGGTTTGTTACATTTGTAATCAAAAATGACATGCTCAAACCGAAAATCTGAAACGTTTATGGAGTACTGAAAATTAAACTGGTAATAACACAGTTCTTGTGTAAAGGCATATTTTGTGCTATTCACTGAGCTTCTACCATCTCAGAACTAATTTTTGTGTGGGGGGTTATTGCATAATTTTTAAGGATAATATCCTCTTTTGCGGAATGGTTGCTATGATGAACCCATTTTTACCAAAGATATTTAAGATGAGTTGGACTGATAAACAAACATTAAGATAAGGTCACTGAATCCACATGCTCAAAAAGCAGTGACCTTAAAGTTAACTATAATAAAGGAGATGTAGGTGTGTTGTTCTGCACAGGAATAATAGCTGAAGTGAGGGGAGCTACCTCCCACAGAGAGAATTTTGTTATTGAAGTAAAACTTTGGTCAGTTAGGTTAGATTAAACAGTTTTTGGAAAAACTGTAATCAGTAAGACACTATAAATTTCCTTTACAATCATGTGTTTTACTTGAGTTCTATGTTGGGATGCAACACATAGAAGTATCTATACAATCTAAAGACACTGGAACATTAAAAGCAAATACAAAACATCAATGTAGTTTGTATTACTAGTTATATATTACATCTACAGCCACTAATTCTTATTATTAACTTTGTATAGCAATTTGAACGTGATTTAAGGAGATATGCTACTCACGAGAAGAATATGATGGTGGACAACCACATACTCTACGACAAAACCAAGGTATGTTGTGACCTGTGGTAACATATGAAATAAAATGGGTGCTCTAGTCATCTTGAAGATTAGTTTTATTTCAGAGGAAAATATTACTGAAAAGTAAGCAACTGAGTAATACAGGGGTGGTCACGGTGGTGCAGCCGGTTAGTGTTGCCACCTCACAGCAAGAGGGCCTCTGGTTTGATTCTTGGCTGGGGTGCCTTCTGTGTGGCGTCTGCATGTCCTCCCTGTGGTCATGTGGGTTTTCTCTGGGTGCTCCAGTTTCCTCCCACATCCCAAAGACATGCTATAGGTGGATTGGCCACTCCAAATTGGCCCTAGGTGTGAGTGTGTGCATGCATGTGCCTTCTGTGGAAGGTTGGGTGCCAGGGCTGGTGCCTCAGCACCATAAAACTCCACTGCCAATCATGAGCAGACAGGGGATCCACTGTGGTGACCCCTAACTGGGAAAAAGCCGAAAGAAGAAGAAGCAACTGAGTAATACTGTTTTCATTTCAGAAGAAAATTCCACTGAATAATATGGAATGATGAAACTAGAAATGCAATAAAAAAGAATAAGGGGGAAATGTCTGTTGCATTATTATATGATCAAGTAATACACCCAAGTAAAACAGATACTGTCTTAAATAAAGTTAAAGATACGTTCGTCACTTTCCAGTGCTTTGTTGTTATTCGTAAATCCCTGAGAACTTTGAGAATGTAAAATCCCAAACAACTGATACTTATGAAAGAAGTTCCTTCTTTGACTTGCTAAGACATACACACACATATATATATATATATATATATATATATATATACACACACACACACACACACACACATATATATATATATATATATATATATATACACACACACACACACACACACACACACACAAACATACACACACACACACACACACACACAGTGCATATTTATTTTATCCTATTTTGAATCTGTTAACCAGGATATAGTACTGATCCCATTAGTCCCATTTCAATATCAGCCCAGGGATGTCTAACATCAAAATATTGAAAGCATATTGTCTGGATAAAAATTATCAGAAATGTCAAATTTCATAAATATTATAGGGTACAACTTATATGTGTGCTGTAGAGAGATGTTATGGAGTTTATACTAAGAGACACTTACAGGTTTGTTAGATATTTATTTATTTTTATATATATTTGTTTACCAGGCTAGTACACAGATTGCAATGGACCATTTGCCAGCACAGCTCAGGTGAATAGAATTTTTAAGAAATGAACAAAACATATTTAGAGATTACAGGATATGGTAAAAACAAACATATTTATCTTTAGATATAGATAAACACACACACACACACACACACACACACACACACACACACACACACACACACACACACATGGAAGAATATACTACAACATTTAGTTCAAAAAGCAATTAACAGTGTCAAAACATGGATGGAAAAATGGAATTATGCTTAACAGAGACATAAAGACTGATATGACTTATGCTGCAGGGCTAGCAGCATAGCATTATGTAGAGGTATGAAGGCATTAGAAGAGGCAAGTAAGAATATGTGCAAGAAAACTCCATGTAATGGATACAATGAAATAATTGCAAGGAAGGATATTACCCCAAATCAATTCTGTGCAGTTGTTTGGGACTAGTTTCATTCCCCCATTGATATCAAGTCATATAACTATCATGTGTGTATTAAAAAACAGCATGGAGAATGGCTGCAAACTTTACATTTTCTTAAGTAAGTGTTTCCATAATTTTTAACAGGACTTTATCATATTAAAAAGTCCTTTTAACTAAACATTTTGAAGAGGTTTGAAAGGCTACTCTGACATAACTTTTCACCAGTACGACTGCACCATAGCAGTTCATTGTAAAATATTTCCTCATTAAAAATAAAAATACATTTGACTTACATCTGCACCACTTTTAAACTTTTATAATAAAACTTTAAAGTGCATGTAAAAATGAATAATGATTAAGGAATCATAATTCATTTTCTTACCTATGCCTCAGTCTGTCTTGGTGCTAACTAATTTATTTACTCCTGCTGTATTATATGCAGTAAGGCTTAATTGCCAGTGATTTCCTTGTGTTTCAAACATTTTCCATGTCACCTTGTCGTAAATTGTCAGTAACATTATACACTATCCAATCTAAAACTTTCAAAAAGATCTACCTTTTAATGAGTGCCTAAGTACAGAATTATATAAGTATCCTTTATTATTATATAAAACATAAGAGCCCTTATATGCCAACTCTGTGTTTTTTTCCCCTCATAAAATTAATTCTCCCTGATATATTTTCTAACAAGCTCTTGAAACTATTATCACACTTGCATGCAAGATTAGGACAGGTCTCTACAGTTTCCCACAATGCGTCTTTCACCTTAAAATCTTCCATTTACCACTTGATCTGTGCATTATCTGCTGAGTAATTTAACAATATCATACAAGTCACTATTTTTCAGTGAAGATATTGTCAAAATAGTATAAAACCATCTGACTTAATATCATCAAGCCAATTTGTACTTCTCAAAAAATGATATAAAACAAAGATTTATTAGGAAAGGAAAATAAAGTCTTTCATTAACTCTCTATTCTACATTCTATCTTTTGTTTATGTCTACTTTCATTTTCTTTTTAAAATATTTTCTGGGTAATCCAAATATGAAATGACTCTTTAATATATGTGTCATGTATGTACTTAATTTTTGTACTGTAGGATTTTGTTGCTCATCTAGAAACATGGCAGTTGATTTCATATTATAACCCTCTCCTCTAAGAATGACTGTACATATTATTGAGTAGCATATAAATTAATTACTACTACATCAGTTTTCTTAAAAACTTTTAACATAATTCCTTTTTGTCTTTTCATAAGCATGACTATCATTTAAAAATTGAACTGTTGTGGGTTGAACATAATCTTTTGTTTTCGTAAAGATTAGGGCTCCCTTTTATTGGCGTTCATGTATCTATATTCCTTCATTATCTTTAAAAAAATCCATACTTGGTTTTCTTCATTAAACGTATTATAAAATCTAAATTTTCACATTTTGCAGGTTCTTTTAACTGTCTTCAAATTTCTTTGTCATGAGTTTTCAAAACACTTAAATGTAGGTTCCTTGTTGAGAAAAACTTGCTCTTTTTTGCTTAGACCAATTTCCTGCACTGTACTCCTGCCTACTTAATTTCTCAACAAATACTTTAAATTTAGTTGTCTTTCATCATTTGCCCTTCTGCTAGTCACAAAAGACAGTCCTTTACTTAAACTCATTAAATTGGCATCCATAAATTCATGTCTGCTATGTTCAGAAATAAAACAAATTAATATTCTTTATCTTTGCTTGTCCCTTAGATAATAACCCACATTTTTATTATCTTATTTTTTGTAATTATTTTTTTTTCCATTCCTTTTTATGCTGTGATTCTAATATCATAAGATTTGAACCATGAATATTCTTGTTTCCATTAAGGAAATGTTGATACTGTTTGAAAGCCTGTATCTTTTCTCTTCCCTAACTTGATTGAATGCTTTGCTTCATCTTACCTCTCACTCATTCATGACTGGTTCATTTATTCTTATAGAAAACTTCATTCTAATTATCCTCAGTAGTGGATAGCACTCTGTGTGATTTATTTGGTTCAAGCCTTTTTCTACCATACTTTACCTTGTTTTCAGTGTATATATAAGATTTTGTTTGTAGTCGTGTGCATCTCAGTTTATCTTTTTAATTTTCCAGGGTTTAATTATGTCTTCATGCCTTGGTATTTTAACAGATATTTTGTCCATTTCTTTCTGATGTCACACTCATTAACATGATTTTAGAGTGAAAATTGATGTTTTCTTGTCTTGGTTCATCACTCTGGTTCATTAAGATTCTCAGGTATTCTAAACTGGTATTATTAAAAAGATCAGTTTAAGTCTTAGTGTACCTTACTTCCCTCTTCTACACCGTTAGGAATGGCAATAATTCTTAATCGCTCAGGCAATGTTTTGCTAGTTATACAAAAACTAAAAACATTTGCATCAGATCAAAGTTTTGCATCTTATGTTTGTTGTTTCCAGCTGGACAAACAAATCTGTAATATACATATTGACAAATTGCTCTTATATATTTCAATAGAATTACATGGATATCTAGGAACATTAAGCACAATATTTATACCTTTTTTCTCTATGCTTCTTGGATGGTCCAGTTACTGCTTCTGTTGAAAGCCTCTCCTGTGACATGTTCATACCGACTCAGAGAAAGCTAGCCTACAAGTCAACACTGTGAAAGAAATTCTTCAAACACTTCCCTTACTGCAGTCTGATCTTCGGCACTGGAATATGTTCTCATTTTACTATTCTTTCTGACGATATTACTGCTGCCTTGTATTGTTGGCTGAAGTCATTGCTTCTGTTAAAGGTATTAAAACATCCAAATACACATCCTTTCTTATGTGTGGTCCATCTCTTGATACGTCCCCTGTCCTATGTTTTCTAAGCTTGGAAATCGACACACACACACACACACACACACACACACACACACACACACACACACACCCAACTTCACACTTTGTTTTTCTCGTAGCTTGGATTAATAGTAGCCATGAGGGCATCTTGCTGTCTTGACTCTCTCAAAGATGTCTGGACCCACAAACAGTTGTTAAATCCTAATTGTACCTCTGCCCTTTGCAGCAGACATTTTTTGAATTCTGTTAACCAACAGTCTCTTCCCCTCTCCCATCGCAGAATTTCACACAGAGTATAGTCTCACTGCCATCTACTATATTAATGTAATAAAAATGCAGGACTGGATGCCTACAATGATATCTGACATTGTACCTGCTGTAATGAACACTAGCTAGATACACAATGACTTTGTATTGATTTAGACAAGGAGCTAACAGCACCACTCACAATAAAGATGCAAAACTTGAATGTATCACTGCACCAATTACTGTCATTGAATCAAATCTGTTTAAGTGCTCATGGAGTAAAGTCTTCATTATAATTTACATGGTTATTTATCTGAAAAATAGAAAAGTATACATTACTTGTCACTACTGCTATATATAACTTAGATCAGATGATGATCTAACAAAGTATTCAGCTGTTGCTCTAACTTAATTAATCATGCTTTAAGCAAACAATTCTAGCGAAAATTATGTAATTTTAATAAGAATGCAATGTTCTCTTTGATGCTGATCTTACATAAGAGGTTGTGACAATGGTCTATTTTAGCAATTCAAATGCCAATATCAAGCGCAGTTGTTCCCGTACAACTATGTGGTGTGTGTGTGTGTGTGTGTGTGTGTGTGTGTGTGTGTGTGTGTGTGTGTGTGTGTGTGTGTGTATATATATATATACATATACATATATATATAATTTACAATTTTCACAATGAAACGCTGTACAACAATGGCCAGTGAAGTAAAGTTCTCTTGGAGAATAGGTAGTGTGGTTAAATGATATAAAACTTAAAAGTGCAACATATATAGCAAAAAACTTGCATACATTTCCACTACTTAAATTAAATGCACTTACAAGATATTCACGCTGCGAATGCAGTTATACCATAGCGAAATGATGGCTCCAAAGTATCCAGTCTTATGATGGCTTCAAAGTATCCAATCTTTTTGGTCTGATATACAAAGTATCCACACTGAAGATGTAGTAGCTGCTATGTGACTGTGATGAACTGTGATAACAGCTTAACCAGTCTAACAGATCAAATGAAAGCTTCTAGTTGTAATGGCAGTTAAAATCCTTTTATTGTAGGAAAAGTTAAAATCTTCATGTCAGGTTAAAATCTTGATGTAGAATAAAACAGTCCCTATGTATTCCAAACAATAAACGCTTTCGGTATCTTCTTCAGATCGTAGAGATTGGGACTGGAAGTTCCTTTCTATAGTGCTTGCTTCCTTTACTGTTCAGACAATCATTCAATCATCACACTGTCAATCAGCTGTTTAAACGCACCAATCCTCTTTCCTCTCAGCTGGGGGTGTTCCATTTCCTATACCTTTTGCTTTTGAGGGGTGTGACCAGTCATGAATTATTAAGCCAGACACACCTCCATGTTAGCTGATAGTTGGTCTTCTAGATTTAGTATAGGTTTCAGTGGAATGATGTTATTCAAGCCTGGCTCAATATCAGCACGGAGGTTCACAATCCACTTACTCACCCTGCATTCAGTAATATTTTCAATGTCGTCTTTCCTTATTCCACTATATACATTCTCTAACACCTTATAAGTGAAAGAATGACCGACATTTCTTTCAGCATGAGTTGCTAAGGTGATAGAGAATGTATATAGGCTTGAATAACATCATCAACAGTAAAGGAAGCAAGCACTATAAAAAGGAACTTGTAAGTGCATTTAATTTAAGTACTGGAAATGTATGCAAGTTTTTTGCTATATATTTTGCACTTTTAAGTTTTATATCATTTAACCACACTACCTATTCTCCAAGAGAACTTTACTTCATTGGCCATTGTTGTACAGCGTTTCATTTTGAAAATTGTTTTTACTTGTTACTGATAGCTGTACTTTAGCATTAGGAGGCACCCTTTCTTTATTGTATATATATATATATATATATATATATATATATATATATATATATATGGGTCTATATTAAATCAGCGATTGCTTAAAAAAGCGAATGCTAATTTATCGACCCTATCCAAGTAAAAGCTTACAATCCTGAATACTCGGAACAGAGATTTTTTTCCCAGGGAAAAAAAAAATTGCTGTTCCAAAAAAAAACAAACAAAAAAAACTTTAAAACAATACATAAAGTGGGGGGCTTCACACCCCACACCCACCGATGTGGGGGGTCTGTGCCCCCCCACACCCCCCTACTTAAATATACCAACTCCGAGATCACCCTACAGTGCCGAAAATGACAAAGTAACAAAGCGGCCAAGCAAATTCTTTCCCAGGGAAAGAATTCGCTTAAAGGCCTCTTCGCTATTTTACCTTTTTCTTCTTTTAAGTTCAATCAAGGCACATCCGAAATAATGCATCTTCGATCACTTAATAGGAACCCTATATACTGCGGATGCCAGGGGGCGAAACTGGTTTGTTTTGTGTATGCTGTTTTTCACCACTGTGATGTGGACTTTGCTATTGAGAAGGTAAAGTTTCTTCTTTTTTCATCATATTTGGCTCGTGTATTCTTGTTCTACTTTATGGTGCTGGACATGTTTTTTGGTGTGCTATATATATATATATTGTGTGTGTGTATGTATATATATTATATATATATATATATATATATATATATATATATATATATATATATATATATATATATATATATATATATATATATATATACACACACACACATACACACGCGCGCACACACACACACACACACACACACACACACATATATATATATAATATGCATATGTATACACAAACATACAGAAATATATCTATATGATGTAACAGACCACTTTTCTGAACGTCAGTGTACTGACAGAGATGACATGACTTCACATAATAAAGTTATCAACTCTTCTTTATGAACACAGGAACAATAAGAGACGGGCAGTCCTGCAGGCATAAAATGCCCATTAATATACACCTTAAGTAGGTACACTTAAAAGTAATCATTAACCTTTTCAAACATTTAATAGTGCTGACCTCCAAAACTGAGTAGGCTTAATAATCCTGTTTTAAATTTGTATCTACTCAAACGTACTGCTTTGACCTGTAGTGGTAATTCATTCCATAGATTGGGAATATATTGATTAAAGAGCATATCCCTTCAAAGATTCTTATTTGTATGTTGGTGCAGTGTTTAGATCTCTAGTGTTGATGTTTGGGAGCCATCGGTTTTGCAAAGGGATGGGAAGCCAAATAGGAAGGAGTATTTCATGGGTTGAAAAGTGAGACTCTGGCTTCTGAAGAGTCATTCTAGTTCATCAGGATAGTTGACAGATTTAAAGCCTTTGATTTTTCTAGATTTGAAGTCTTTGAGGGCTTTCCAGTTAAGTGATGCAGATTTGTATAGACCAAAGAGGGTATTGTATTCACTGATGGATTTGATAAGAAAACAGTATAGTGGTATGATAACTTATAGTTGAATATATGGTGATAGAATAAGAAAGTCATCCACATAGCTACCCAGGTTTCTTATGACTGTGACTGTCTGAAGAGTACTATTTATAGCATATGAGGTGGAAGAAGATTTCTGTGCTGAATGCTACTAAAATTCTCTCTCTATTTTTTCTTTGTATTTAACTTTAGACTATTTTTGGTACACCAGATATGTTCATATTCCAAGCCTTGCTGAAGCTGTTTAGTCTAAGTCAGTGAACAGAAGACAGTATCCATCTTGCAACCAAGAACTAATTTTGTCAGCCTTACTTTTGGTACCTTAGATTGGATGTGTGAAAAATAAATGTCAAATGGGAGAAGGCCCAGCACTATCCCCCTGCTAGATACAATTTTACATTCAAGGGTGCCAGCACCTTTTACATCTTGGGATCTGCTGGATAACAGATTTGATGCCTAGTGGTCAGTGTGGATGTTGACACTTTTTGTCTAATTTTTGAAAAATGCCAGTGTCAGGGATGGTGCCAAAAACCTTGCCAAGGTTGGTATAAACAGCATGCATAATGTGACCACAGGCCACAGCTCCTGAAACCCAAAGTTTAGCAGGCTTAGGAGACAAAACCTGTCCTTCACAGCCCCAAACTCATTGTAGTCTAACTCGGTTAAGTTGCCTATGTCCACATAAATGAGTTATGCTATGACATACCATGACTTGTATTAAAAGCTAGGGCATTGTGAGACAGCAGTAGATATGAGGAACTTGTGTGATGTGTCTGGGTTTCAACAAGGCTTATGATTCAGTGTCTTGCTGGAATCTTACACAAGTATGCACTGTGTGGTATATGCCCCTAAGATAGTTTAATTACAGTGGAACTGATACTCAAGCAGGAGACATATTTTTCTGAGATGGAGTAGCATGTTTGTGAACAGTATAGCATCTCTGTCCACTGATAATTATGCTTTGGGCAAGTGAGGATAATCTGAAACCAACAACTGAATGTTTCTTACATGCAGGTCTGTATTATGTTATGCACCAGTGGTTAGCCATTGTTCATCGATTGTTTCATAAATGTTGGGTTACAGTATTACTTTAAATAGTTAATTATTCTGTATGACATACCAGATCAACAGAAATTAACATTTCAGTCATCTTACACACACACTGCCAATGGTATTAGAAATGGAATACATTGTGAGAAATATACCATCTTAAAAATGTGAACGTTCACTAGTTTAAGTGCCAATATTTGTAATACATACTCACAATATATACAAATGCAATCAGCTTTGTTCTACATATCATTACATGCCTCCTTCTCTGAAACCTAAATGAGAAGGACATGTGCGGATGAATGTACCAGACCACCACAACTGACCAGAAGCCTTTTAAAGCAGCATTTTTAGACTTGTTCTGACCATTGATGACCTTTGACTTTCCTTTCTTTCCTTGCACACTGCTCACTTATTTGCTCCACCATCGTGGCTGGCATTAAAACCAATCTGTGGGCTTCTCCTCTTTCTTGAGGGAAATACTGCTGTCTAACCACGTCTTATATCTATCCAGTGTGTGTCTGTTTGGGGAAGGGGGAGGTGAGTGGTGGACACTGGTTAGCTATCACTCACAATTGGCTTAGATTTTTTTCAGTTACGCCATAGCTCCTACCCTCATTGGGTGACAGGAGTTGTGCCGTGCCTGCTGCATTTGAACTCTGTGTAGATGCATGCTTTCACACTCACTTTTCAAAGTTGAAAAGTAATAATCTCCTTGGCAGGCTTGTAGCCCTGTGACCCACCTTGTTGGACAGACTGTAGTCCTACAGTGTTACAACAGGCTTTGCTGCAGCATTACAGTGCATAACAACCCCTGCCTTACCTTTCCTGCAGCAGAACCATCCAGTTCTTGAACCATGAATCAAACCTTACAGAACAGTCCAAACTCCACGTATAAGTTTAGCCACCTATAAACTAACCGTAATCAGCCGCAATGGAAGAACAGGAAGAGTAACTAACTGTGATCTGCTTGAGCTGGGCTAAATGCCAAATCTAATTGCAATGCAAGCAGATTGTATAAGATAAAGTAAAAATAAAATAAAATGTAAATAAACCGAGTCAGTGTCTTAGATTGTACTCCTTTATTCGGGTATTCCCATATGAAAAAAGGGCAGATGAGCTCTGTGAATCAAATAATTGGAAATTTAAGCCGTAGTCATGACTATATTCCTTTATTTCATGGAAACAACACCATTTTTTGAGTTTTCTGCCACTAGTTGAATAGCTCTGATTATGCTGATCCTGTATCAGACCCTATGTTGATGATGATCATCACCTATTGCTTTTACTAGAAACAGTAAATGAGTGTGTTTTGCAGTGTATCTCTCAGTTTATTTATTTATTTAGTTATTTTATTTTTTACATTTGTTTACGGGATAGTCCGACTGGATACATGTCCATTTTCAGCAGAGGCCCCAGGAGAAAAGCTCCAAAAAGACATTCAACAAACTGTTACATTTTTACAGTTTAAAACACAAAATAAAACACAAATAAAAGGATTTTTACACAGATGTAAACAAACATAAAAACAGATACACAAACAAATTACTAAATTTTTACTGAGATGGAAAATTCTAGACAGTGTTTTTAAGAATGATAGGGTACTGAATGCCTAGTAGGCTAACCTGGTAGTAGATCATAGGTTCATAGGTGGGTACTATGCTATTTGCCCAAACGCATTTATAAGCCTAGCCGGAATGTGTTGGCTTTCGCCACCCCCTTAGATTAATTCCCTGTGCCTATGTCCAGCAGAGCCATTGAAGTGATCCCTGGGGTAAACTTTCTGTATCCCATCCACTCGTCAAGGTTTCTCTTGAAAAGGGTTAGCGAGGAGCTCTGCCTAATGTAGATTGGAATCTTGTTCCATTGCATGGGAAGTCTCTAGGACAGGAATCTATCCCTCCAGCAAGTCCTATTTATTGTTGTGGTGAGGTTTAGATGCCTGGAGCATGTGGCTCGAGGGGATATGGTTTTCTTTAGGTGGAGAATGTCCATCAATTCTGGGTTGGACATGGCCTTATATGTCAGGCAGAGATCACCTCTGAGTAGGCGGTATGCTACAGAGTACAGCTGGAGTTTCTTCAGTTGAGCTGCATAGGGCATCTGCTTGAGACCAGTGATCCTCTTGGTGAGGTACTGCTGTGGTCTTTCCAGTTGTTGCAGGTGTCTTGTAAGGTACATCCCAAATGTGGCATTTTACTCTATGATGGGTCTGATGAGTGATGCACAGAGGGGCCCAATGACCTCTTTCAATCTGGATGCAAACCCTTTTGTGATTAGGTGGGCCACATAGAAGGATTTTCTAACCACTTGGCAATGTGATTATCAAAGGAGAGGTTACTATCTACTTGGGTCCCCAGATCCCTTTTTACATCTTCTGTATTTAGGGGGCTACCACCAATGTGGTAGTTTGTGGGTACTTTGTTTTTTCCAAAGGGGATGACTATGCACTTTTTGGCCTTTAGCCTGAGGCCATGGTTTTGACACCAGGTATCTGTCTCAGTGAGACACTTTTGAAGGATGTCTGTGTCAGCTGGAGAGTCAATTATAGCCCCTAGTTTGTAGTCGTCTGCGAAGTTGGTCAGCCATAGTCCTCCTGTGCTTGCCTGTACCTCTGAAGTATATGCCGAACAGAGGGATCCTAGGACTGAGCCCTGGGAATGCCACTTGTAACCAGTTTAGAGTCAGACCTAGCTCCCACAACTCTTACTATGTGAGTTCTGTCTGTGAGCCAGTTGGCAACCCATCTCTTGACGTAGGGGTTTATGTTCAAGCTGGTGAGTTTGTCTATAATTCCTGAGTGGGGAGTTGTGTCAAAGGCCTTTACAAGGTCTAGGTAGGCTGTGTGGACCACCTTTCCCTCACCTATAGCCTTGGTAACTGTCTCAAAGATGTCCACCAGGTTTAGGAGGCATGATCTGCCCTTAATAAAGCCAAATTGGGTAGGGTCCAGTGTTTGGAGGTTTCCAATGTCTCTGTTAATGAGATACATGATGATGCACTCCATAGCTTTGCAGACCAAGCTAGTCAGGCTTATAGGGCGATAGTTCCCAGGGTCTTTTGTGGCTCCACCTTTGTGGAGTGGAATAACCGGTGCTGTGCACCACTCTGTGGGCACATAGCCTGTGGAGAGGCTGAGTTTAAACAATGTGTTTAGGTGAGGGGTTAGTTCATCTTTGAGCTCATGTAGGACGCAGCCTGGGACACTGTTCGGTCCCATTGATGCTGTGGTTTTGGCTTTGGAGAGCACTGTTTTAACCTGAGCGTCTGTGATTTTGGGGGCACTACATTCTTCTGGTATAGTTATGGGCTCTTTTGGGGGTGAGAGGGGGGTGACGTTTGCACTGAACCTGTCTGCCAGGATTTTGGCTATATCGGTCATTTCAGTGTATTTTGTGCCATTCTGCACTAACTCAGAGCAGATCTGAGAATTGCCACTTAGATTCTTGACATAGCTAAAGAATGCCTTGTGGTCATCTTTGGAGTCCATGGCAATCTTTCTTTTGAAGCTAGCCTTGGATGATTTTATGAGGGAACGTAGTTTCTTGCTGATACTGATCAGGGATGTCTTCCCTTCTTGGTATTTTACTCTTTTCTGTACTAGTTCCCTCTTTCTATTGTATAGCTTGTTTATGGCAGGGGTCCACCAGACTGGTTTCGTTTTCTTGGAGGAGTGAGTCTTGGTTTTGTTTGGGATAGCACAATCCTTGCATTCTTGTAGGTGCCTGTAGAATGCATTAGTAAAGGATTTTGCAGCTTGGACAGCTTTATCCTTTAGCATGGGGGCTTTGAAATTTCCCACCTCTGTCTTAAGTAACGTGAAGTTGGCTTTTGAAAAGTTTTTCACGGTGGTTTCTTTGACCAGGGGTGGTGGCAGAATGTGGATATCCAGAGTGATTAGTTTATGGTCAGATCTAACCAGCAAGGGGTTGACCTCCTGTGTGGAACACCGGTCGCCCATGTTGGTGATGACCAGGTCCAATATGTTGTCACCTCTGGTGGGGGTGTTGACCAGTTGATCCAGGGCATTTGATTTTATAAATTCAAGGAAATGTTGGGCAAGGGAGTTTGTTCTTGAGTAGTTCTCCCAGTTAATGTTTGGGTAATTGAAATCACCCAATATCAGGGTGTTTGGTAGGACCTTTATGTTTCCAGGAATGTGGAATGGGAGTCCTGGGACATGGTGGGTGATCTGTTGCAAGCTATAATTTGAATAGCAGTTTTGCCCATTGTTAGTTGCACGTGGATGATCTCTAAAGCATCGTGCTGTGCCACTAACCTGGAAGTGTGGGTATCCTTGATGAATATGGATACTCCCCCGCCTTTTGTATTTCGGTCTGGGTTTTGTGGCCGGAATGTATGGTATGAGTTGTAGCCTGGTAGTGCTGGTGTGCTCTCTGGAGCCTTAAACCAGGTTTCTGTTACTGCACATATATCGATTTTCTTCATACTGAGGAGTGCCTTGAGAGTGTGCATTTTGAGGTTAAGACTTCCGGCATTGACTAGCATTACCCTCAGTTTTTTGTTACTTGTGCTATTTACGGTGGTGGGTTTGTCTTTTGAGCCTTGCCTAAAAAAAGGCACTATGGGGGTGGCAAGATCCTTGGCCAGTATTTGAAAGCCTAAGGGTGACAGGCGCAAGCCATCTCAAGCGAAGCAGCGTGGCTTGTCGATCATGTCATCCCAGGCTGACAAACACTGGATCCCCTTTGAATGACACCAGAAACTTAGCCAATTGTTGAAATTGATAATTTTTTCTCTATACCTTGGTAACATTCTTGGTGAGGGCAGGATGCTACTCAAGGTCAGGGTCATACCAGCCTGGGCTACATGATCAGAGAGCTCCTCCATGTCTCTTTTCATGTAGTCCAGGGAGGTGTGGCTCAGGTCATTCACACCAATATGGACAATGACAGTGTCATATTTGTACTTGTTCTGGAGTGACCTGAGTGCTTGTGTTATGTGGCGGATCCTGGCGCCCAACAGGCAGCTAACAGTAACCTTCTCCTTGTTCAGCCTAGTGAGTGGGACGTCAGTGTGCCTGACTATAGAGTCACCTATTACTAGTGTGTTGGTTATGTTATTGTGCCTTAAGGGTTGTGATTGTGTGGCACACTGGTTTTGTGAAGTGTGTGTTTCATGGTTTGTGTTGTGGGGTGGAGATTGCTTGGATGTCTGCTTTGGGGTTCTCTGTTGCTTCTGCAGATTTTTATTTAGAGCCTCCATGTATGTTTTTGTGTATTTATGTGTGTTTTTTGCCGGTGCTGGTTTCATAGGTCTATGTGAGACTGGTGGTGTGATGCAAGTAATTCCCTTCTCCTCTTGACTGCCTGGTCCAGTCTTGGGTTGAAAGAGCTTAGCCTCCAGTTTGGCTGTATAATTGCATCTCTCATATTGTATTAGTGTTTGGTGGAAGGGAGAGAGGGTTTTCTGTGTACATGAGGCAATTGTAACATTGCCTCAAAATGCCCAGATTCACCAGTTGGACTGGAGAGTACACCTGAAACTGTCCTTTGGACATGCCTGGATAGGTACAGTGAACTGTTTTACTGATTGGCTGGTAAGGTCGAATAGAGAGCCTGGTCCTTCTCTACAGTATGGGGGGGAGGGGGGTCTAGTGCTAAGGTTTATTAGTGCTTGCTATGAGTTTTGAGCAAGTGCCGGTATGAGAAGTGAATGGTTTGAGGGCTTAAGTTGAAAGTTTGTCTAGTTCCAAGGGAAAAATTGAAGATCCAAGGAGATTATAGGATTTATAAATTAAGAAACAATACAGTGTAGGCAGAAGTCCACCATGTGTACACGAATGATGGTTAGAGTTAGTCTGGATTAGGACAAGGACATAGCCATCGTTTTTTTAAAGTACTGAATCAGACTTTTCTTGAATTGAGGTAGAGAGAGTTCAAATGTAAGATTAACAGGAAGAGAATTCCAAGTTTTGTCAACAGAGTTAGCAAATAGAGATTTTACCAGCTGTGTTGTTGGATTTGAAAGTTTAAACTAGTAGTCTTTCAGATGAACGAAGTGCGCTAAGGTTACTGTAATGGGTAATGATGTTTTTAAGTATGGGTGTATTTTCTGGTTGGTAGAGGATCTTGTGTGCAACTATTAGTCGGTTAACCTGAAGTAGGTTAGGCAGTTCAAGCCTATTTTTTTTTAAAACCAACGCAAACTACTGAATTTCTATATAAGGAATTATTTGCATTATTTTGGGAGATTGCATAGATGTGTTCATAAATACGTAAATGCCTTATATAGACATTCAGCAGTTTGTGTTGGTTTTAAAAAAATTAGATTTGGGATACTTGAAGTGGTACAGAAATCTAATAGAGGAAGGTGGTGGGAACTTAGCCTTGATTTATGTCAATTGAAATGGCAATTTTTGTTAAATTCAGTGGTGGAACCAGGTGTAAATGAAGCCCTTTTGATTTTGCCTGTTTTAAAATTTAGAGCATTGACTAGATAATATTTATAAAATACCTGCGGTTTACTTAAAGTATATTTCACATACAATTTTTAAATTCATTTAATTGTACTTGTTTTTTAAAGACAGATTAAGTAACTATTTAATTGATTAATTAATGAGATGTTCTAATTAAGCAGTGATTTTTTGTACTGTTTATTCTAATGAAGTGTTGGCCAGGTCCAAGCCAAAAGTGCTTAATAAACTTCATTTGTCGAGCTGTTTTCCAGACTATTTTTATGTCCGTCTGCATTTTGGATGTCAGCTTCAATCACTGTCCATCTTGTGTTTGTATAACATTAAGGGTTGCACTGATAACAGTGGTCTAAATTTACTACATATAAGAATATAAACAAAAAGATAATCATTGTCCAAAAGAAAGAAAATGTACAGACATTGATGATTATTACACTATGATTGTAATGCAGCTTAAATTCCACTATTTGTTCTTTAAGAACTGTCTTGTATTATGCAATGCCAAGATTCAATGGTTTTCTGACCCAGTTGACTTTTCTGGTCAATAAATAACTTACTAATATTACAAAGCTTTTAGCATCCTATGGTTCCACTTGGCACATGCACTTTTTAATGAATGTCAGGAAAGATTTCTTTAATCTATCACAAGGATCTTCATCATTGTTTCTTTAATATTTTTGTGATCTAAACAAACTTTCATAATACATTTTAATTAAAAGCCTACATGTGGAACTTAAGCAATAAGTCACAGAACTGACTCTGGCCCTGCACCTACAGTCCAAACTAGGTATCTGAAGAAGAAATATGGACATGGGAAAGAAAGAGATTTAATATGGTGAAATATTTATGCAAAGGAGAAAGCAAAACTAACCAATACCAAAAGAGCAGCTCCAAAGATATTTGAAGAGAAATACAGGCAAAGGAATCTGGACATGGAAAACTGTACAATACAAAAAATAAGACAGAGGAAACGTAGTAAAGGAGGTTAATAATGGCGAAGCCAAAGAAATAGAAACTGAGGTTATGGAGTACTTGCAAAGTGATGGATTCAGTGCAGGATGGAGCAACAGACATACAAATTAAGGGGTAACCAGTGGAATGGGAAGCAGCTTGGCAACTGCCATATGAAGATATTCTGGAAGCTTCCACAGGAAACCAGTATAAACATTCATTTGAAGTTGGACAGCAAGGAAAGGAACAGAAAACTGTGGTAACTCTGATGCAGTTAATGTTGGAGTGATAGGCCAGTGAGTTCTCATATGACAGAGCAACAGATGGCACAGGATGAAATTAAAAAGAATGTGCCACAGGAAGATACTATGGAACTTTCTATAGAATGCCCACAGGAAATGGAAAACAAAGGATGTGCCCTCAGTTTGGGAGAAAGGAGTTAAGAGAAGAGTAGCTTGATTTAATAGACAGACAGATATATCAAGATCAATGAAAGAAATAGACAGCAGAAGGTTAATAAAACCCAAAAAGTTAGAAGTTTGATAAAACAAACACAGTAATTAGGACTGTCCACAGAGATCCATGTGATACAACAGAAGTAAACAGGATATATTACTGTTCAACTAAATTAATAACTGATAAAGTCCAACTGCAAGAACACAGGGTAGTGAGGGAAAGGAAGGGGAGAAATCGAATACCATCATGGAAGTATCGAATAGAGAAAACTATAAAGCAACTAAGACAAGAAGTGTTACTGCTAGAAGACTATAAAAGAAGGAACAGAGCAACAAAAATACTAAGAAAGATGTGATAAAAGCAATGTGCAGCATTGCAATAGATCAGGATCTATCATGCACTACTGTAAACTACAAACTAAAAATCTCAGCACAGGCAGAAAAACTTATACGATACACAGATAAATATAAAGGGAAAGTACAATATAAGCAATTTATTGATGACCCCAAAAAGTACTATAGAGAATTGGGAAACAAGGCAAAAGGAATTGAAAGACCACCCAAAAAAGAAGAAATAGACACATTTTGGAGAAATAACTGTGAAGATCCTGTGGAACATAAAGATGCTAAATGGATAGAAGAAGTAAAAGAAAGAATAAGGTTCAAAGGTATAGGATATGCAATGAGATGAAGCAATGGTCAGAGAGATTGAAATAGTTAATAAAAGCCTCTAATCAGAAAACCTCAGGACCAGATACAGTACCTCACTTCTGGCTAAAAGTATTAACATCTTTGCTCGCAGATATAGCCATAAGTAAGAACTATATATATGCACACCCCGAACAGACACTAACCTGGTTAAAAACAGGAAAAACAGTGCTCCTCCTTAAGAGTGAACCTGCAAGTTATCCTAAAAATTATAGACCTATAACCTGTCTTCTGATGACATATAAACTATACACTGGAATTGATGCCAGCAGAGGTTATAGTTATTTAGAAGAAAATTCAATCATGGCAAAGAACCAAAGAGTAATAAAAGAAGGTCATATGGAACAAAGGATCATTTGTTGCTAAATAGTCAAAATGGAGAACTATAAAAAGGGGAAGAATTGAAGTATGGCATGGATTGACTACAAAAACGTATTTGACAGTATCCCACATTAATGGATAACAGACTGTTTAAAAATGTATAACATACACCCTACACAGATGCACTACATCACAGCAACCATGAAACAGTGGCAGACCACTTTGCATTTAAGCCATGATAAAGGACAAATTATTCCGGGAATAAAAACCAAAGGGGGATATTCCTGGGTTACACTCTGTCACCGTTGCTCTTTTCTCTTGCCCTTAATCCGTTATGCTCTCTGGTTAACAGCTCAGGTCATGGCTATAATTTGGTTGCCAGAAAGCAAAAAAGTGTAAAGACTTCTCATCTTTTTTTTGTCGATGATTTAAAACTGTATAACTCATCAGATGAGGAACTGAAAGCACAACTGTAAGGAGTCAACAGTTTTTCAAATGATATGTCATTTGGTACTGATAAATGTGCAAAAGCAACCTTTAAAACAGGAAAACTGCAGCACAAGGAAAACATCAGTTTGGGACAAGAATGTGATATAAAATAACTTGAGCAAGAGGGAGTCTATAAATATTTGGGAACTGATGAAGGATCAACAACAAAGCATGAAAAAATGCAAATAAAACTTAATAAGGAATATTTTATAATACATTAATTCTGAAAACAGCATTGACATCTAAGACCAAAATTCAAGGTATGAACCAATTTGCTCTTCCTGTCCTAATGTGCAGTTTTGGAGTGATTGACTGGCCCTAAAAGGTGTTGGATAGATTAGACAGGAAAACAAGAAGGATGCTTTATGCTCATGCTCATGAAATGATTTGTAAAAATCAGTGCATACCAAGAGTATATATTCCCCGTTCCGAAGGCAGTATGGGCCTCCTTGAAATTGATTACATGTATAGATCTGCAATCGTGGGATTACACACATCTGCTGACCTCACAAGACCGAAACATAGTGAAAATTTAGAAACATGAGGAGAATAAATATAAGATTACTTCCCTGCTTAGTCTAGCAGAAGCATATTGGCATCAAGTGGGAATGGAAATCAGGCAGCAACTAAATCTTCTAAAAAACAAAAGAAAGAATTTAAGGTGAAGGATCAGCTGGGAAGGCAAGAAATGTGGAAAATGCATAAATAAAGTTGCAAGTATAGAAAACTTCTGGAAGAACCTCATGTTCATCAGGATCAAATGCAGGAATGGTTAAGGAGAGGTGAATTCAAACCAAAACATGAAAAATGAATATTGGCGGCCCAAGGTAGTAGATTACATACACGTGGTTACAAAGTCCTTTGAACATGTGGGAGAAAGAGAAATTTTTGTAAGACAGAATTGGAAACAGTTGCAAACTTTGTTGCTGGTTGTGACATACTAATGGCAGAAGGACTGTACACTGAAAAGCATAATAACGTGGAAGACTGTTGCTCTGGGGATCGTGCAAACATTATAACATTGAAGTAGCTGAAAAACACTGGAAACATGAGCCACAAATCATAGAAAGCAATGAATTCTGCATCGCATGGGATCACCCAGTATCAGCAGTTCGAGAGAAAAATAGCTAAAGACTCAAAAGACAATCATAAGGCCTTCTTTAGCTATGTTAGAAACCTAGGAGGAAACTCCCAGATATGCTCAGAACTAGTTCAAAATGATGTGAAGATTACTGATCCTACAGACATTGCCAACATACTGGCTGACAGGTTCAGTGCAAACTTCTCCCCCCCTCCCCCCCAGAAGGAGAGATATCTATACCAAACGATTGCAGCCCCCCAAACATCTCCAGCGCCCAAGTGAGAACTGCTCTCTCCAAAGCAAAAAACACAGCATCCATGGGACCTGATGGTGTCCCCGGCTGTGTGCTCCACGAACTCAATGAGGAATTAAACCCACAGCTAGGACAGCTGTTTAATCAAAGTCTTACCTCTGGATACGTACCCAGGGAGTGGCGCACTGCAACTGTGGTCCCACTTCACAAAGGCGGTGCCTCCACCGACCCTGGAAATTACCCGCCCATTAGCTTGACAAGCCTTATCTGCAAAGCCATGGAGAGGATCATAATGGACCTCATAAATAAAGACATAGGAATTTGCAGACTTTGGATCCAACCCAGTTTGGCTTTGTCAAAGGCAGATCATGCCTTTTAAACTTGGTTGACTTTTTCAAAACAGTCACCAAAGCCATTGATGAGGGAAAGGCAGTCCATACAGCCTACCTCGATCTGGCGAAGACCTTCGATACAATACCTCACTCGGGTATCATTGAAAAACTCATCAGCTTAAATGTTAACCCATACATCACAAGATGGGTTGCAAACTGGCTGAGTGACAGAACCCACAGGGTCAGAGTTGCTGGCGCCATGTCAGACTCAAAGCCTGTCACAAGTGGTGTCCCACAGGGCTCAGTCCTGGGCCCACTCTTGTTTGGCATCTACTTTTCTGAAGTGCAAGCAAACACAGGAGGGTTATGGCTGACAAAGTTTGCAGATGACTGCAAACTGGGCGCCATAGTAGAAAACACATCTGACACAGATATCCTTCAGAAGGGTCTCACAGAAACGGATAACTGGTGCCAGAGCCACGGCCTAAAGTTAAATGCCAAAAAATGCATAGTCATACCCTTCGGGAAAAACAAGGTTACCCCTAGCTACCAAATAGGTGGCAATCCACTGAGCACAGAAGAAGTTATCAGGGACCTGGGGACCCAGGTTGATAGTAGTCTGTCATTCGACACCCATGTAGCTAAAGTAGTTAGGAAGACCTTCTACATTGCCCACCTTATCATGAAGGATTTTCATCTAGATCAAGGGAGGTTATAGTCTCCCTTTACTCATCACTCATCAGACCAATGATTGAGTACAATGCCCCATTCGAATGTATCTGACCCGACACTTGCAGCAGCTGGAGAGGCCACAAAAGTTCCTCACCAAAAGGATAAAGGGTCTCAAAATCTATCCTATGCTGCCCGACTGAAAGAACTCCAGCTCTATTCAGTCGCCACGCTGCTCAGAGGTGACCTTTGCCTAACATACAAGGCCATGTCAAACCCAGATTTGATGAATATGCTTCACCTTAAAAATCTAGATCCATCAGAGCCACAAGGGCGGGAGACTTAAACCTCGACACGGCTATTAATAGGACGTGCTGGAGGGATAGATTCATCACCCAAAGACTCCCTATGCTGTGGAACAAAATCCCGGTACATGTGAGGCAGAGCACCTCGCTGGCCTTGTTCAAGAGAAATCTTGACCAATGGATGGGAGATCGCAGATATACCCCAGGGATTACCTCAGTGTCACTGCTCGACAGAGGCACAGCAAAATAATGGGTATAGTTCCCCATACTAAAGGGGTGGCGTAAGCCACAAAACGATGGGCTAGGCTTGTAAATGCCCTCGGGCAGATAGCCTAGTATGAACCTATGAACCTATGAACCTAAAAGAGAGATGTGAGAGAACCAGATACATCAGTCCATGAAAAGAAGACAAAAATAGCATTGATCATTGAAATCGCCACACTCAGTGACTACAGTATCGTGCATACAGAGAGAGAGAGACGATGTCATAAAATATCAGGATTTGTAGGCAGAAATGAGAGCAACATGGAAGAAAGATACTCAATTCCAATAGCAGTAGGAGAAACGGGTCTTATAAAAAAAGAATCTACAATCGTATTTAGGTACATTACCAATAGATGTAACTCTGTTCGAATTGCAGGAGGAGTCATTACTGGGCACATTGTGGGTGCTGCAAAGAGCACTTCTGGCTGACAAAGATTGAAACAATGCTAATTTCATGAACTTTAATCATACTTTGACTTAGGAATGGAGTCCATTCCCTTCATGGTATTAGAAACCCAAACGATTTGGAGGAAATAAAAAGGGACATCATGCTATGTTACATGCATGCATGCATGTATGTATGTAAAGGTTCATATATAATTACTAGGCTAATGACCCGGAGGGGGGGCTTTGTTTTCATTAGAGCCTAGCCATGCATCCCAAAAGCAATCTTTGTGTCTGCAGTGTAAATACTTTAACAGTTATGCCAACTTACATGTTGGTTTCAAAAAAAAAATATCCAAAATAGGCTTAATAAACAGGGTGTGTACGTTTCTGCAAACTGATAAAACTAAAATATTGCAAAACAAGGCTGTTTAGAAACATGAGCATGTATTCACAATCTAATGTAATATGCATAGTGTACTTAGACGATATTATGTATCGTAAGCATCACTGGAATAAGGAATTAGAATTTCTTACAGTTTGCTCTTCTACAGTTGAAGATAAAATTTTTATACAAGATATTAAGCAGTGATGTGAAATTAATAACTTATATACATAATAAATATATATGCAACAGAGTAATATATGTTTGCATTTCAATGTATTTCTATTATTGTTGTTTAACTAAGTGTAATTCTATTGCATTTTAGGAAAAATGATAAAACTGGAGCCACAGAGTACAAATGTTTTTTTTTTTATATCCAACACCACTAAGCAGCATAGTGGACAGATGGGTTCTATATTACAAGATTGAAGCTTTACTTAATCAAATAAGTAAAGCTCGAACTTGTAATATCAAAACCATAAATTGTTGAACGGACGATTTAACCCAGGTAAACACTTCCCTGTTATGTGGAGTATTCCCATTTCTCCAATTTGGAGCGATCTCAGAGTTGGTATATTTAGGTAGAGGGGTGTGGGGGCATCACGGGGTGTGGTGGGTGAAGCCCCCCACTTGATTTCAGATGTAAAGTTTTTTTTTTTTATTTGGCCAAGGGAAGTGTTTCCCTTGGTTGAATCGTCCATGTGACAATTTTAGCTTTTGATATTACAAGATCGAGCTTTAGTTATTTGATTAAAGCTTCGTTGTTGTAATATAGACGCGACATATGTATTATGCTTGTCTACTCTCCTTGTATATGAGCACCACCAAACTGACTTACCTTTTTAATTTGACTAGATGTGGATGCTAGTCACAAAGTCTTTGTTCTGGTATAGGCCAGCTGCACTTGCCAAGCTTCCTCTTCTCTGGCTGTCATTAAGCAGTCCTTAATAACAACTTGATTAAAGACGATTTCAGCCCATTATCATTTGACACCTAAACTTTTACTTTTCTCTTTATTTAAAGCCATCTCTGCCACCCATAGGCACTCATTTATGCAAATTATTACTACTTTTGTCCAGATTCCCCTTTGTACAAAATAACCACACCAATTTGAGATCAGATGACCATTTATTAGTGACAAATAATCAAATTTGAAACACTTGGGTCAAGAACTCAAAGTAGCAAGTCACAGTAGGCAGCTTTATTTACTCACCTCTACATTGTTATTGCCATAAAGCAATGTAAATCGGTCCACTCACTATAATCTCTGGCCTTCCATTCAAAGCAGCATGATACTGCTCACCTCTAACACCAATCAAACCATTCTGTCACACAAAAAAGTAAATTAGAAGGGGGGACAGAAGAGGGGTTCCTCAAACCTCTCTTCTCTGCCCATCAGCCTGATATCAGGCTTTTCCCCCTTCAGTAATTTCTAAATGAACTGACCAACTCCTTTAAAAAACAATTAAAGGTGTACATTAAACAGATCCAAATCACGTAGATGTACCCTATCCTTCCGATACCAAATCACTGCTATGATCCACTACATAAACACCCAACTGCCTTGATGCTCTAGAAAAACAATGGTTAATAAAACACATAGCCTTTTCAATAGCCATAAATTTACCTGCACCCCCTCAAAACAAATGTGGCACTATCTCTGACCAAATTATGACCATAGCTGGAAACCTCCATCTCATGGCTGCCACATCAACCACCATCCTAGCCAGCAACGGACTCTTCAGAACTTTCTCCAGATCATAACCTGTTAGATGAATGACTGAAATATGTGGCATTCCATAACTTGAATGGATCTCTTTCAACTTGTCTGATAACGGGTGCCATCTGAGGCCTCTAACACCTCACCAACTCACTTTCCACTGATATGGCTGCATCCCTGTATGGGGTCCTTTGGATCTAATCTCCATTCTCTTCACTGCCCAATACACAAAAGAATTGCCATTTATGACAACGATACCTACAAAAAATAAATAGTAATGGAATGTAACAAGCACCAACTCTCACTCATCTAATATACAACAAAAATGCTGCCAGTGACCATCTCCCCACCTGCTTAATAACCTCTATTGATCTCCCTTCCTCTTGCCAAATCAGATGCCCCCCCCATCTGAAAGGAATGAGTGGAAAATTTGTACTGTTATCACCCACACATTGCAAAGTCTTATGTATCAAGCTCAAAAATTGAATATCTCATACCATCTTCCCACATAGAGTACGAAAAAATCAAATCCTGCTCTATCATTTTATGAGAACATTGAACTTCTTACCCCAAGCAATTCCTACATACACACACAACACAATCTGCATACCCCTACCCTTCTGATCTATTTTGGATTGCTGCAATAAAATGGTCACTGAGAAAAGTAGAATACAAACGTTCTGACACAACAGTGAACTTAACAGCTCATTGACTTGTAAAGCTCTGCTATACATTCAAACTGACAACATAGTCCAAACCAAATAATCAGCCAAGTTACTACCACCAAGTGCAACCCAGCTGACAATGCCCTAAGGACCTGCTTCATAATAGGCAACAGTTTCATCACTCCTACCACCAACCTGCTCCCAACCTTTCAACATTCGAGCTACTACCAAGTATTTGGTTAAGTCTTCCACTCTAACCACCCTAGCAAGCACATTAAGGACTTGCTAGCTGCACCCTGATGGTTTAACCGCCTGTCCACTCAACCACATGCAAATCAAATATTGTAACAACAATTTCAATGACCATATTCACTCTTCATCAGGCAACTTCACATGTTCTCCAAAAGCAGCCCAAGCCCTCCAATAAGCCTTTCATGTTAAGTCTCCCAAGAGTATTGAACAAGCCATCCCACTATATCTGACCAAAAATCCATACCTCTTCTGGAAACAAGATTGGTTCTGGTTTTGCATCTGGAGCCAATTGTCGAAACCTGGGAAGCTGAAAGCAAGACAAGCTATCAGCAGTCGCATTTGTGGTATCTGGCACATGCACACCTGATAAAGAAAAATTAATCAACAAACTTTATAAAACCAGCTGTCTTAAAACTAGCAAAAGCCACTTTGATTTAGCAGGTTTTGATCTCAGAATCTGTACTATCACCCAGTTGTCTAAATTAAAAAAAAAAACACTTTCCTGTCATGCAACTTATCCTGCAAAACCACTGTGCCAGATGCATATCAGCCCCAAAAAGGCTACCGCCTTCTTCCATTCTTCATTCTGCAGTTCTGGCCACTGAACAACAATCCATTCCCCACTGAAAAATGCCCTGATCCAATGTCCTCCAGCTGCAGCTGTAAAAAAACTGCAACTGTTCTTTTATGACCCAGTCCTTCTGCCAAAAATAAATGCCATTAAACCTGTCCAAAACTGACACCCACAATCTCAAATCAGTCTGTACCAGCTTACTAGTACTCTATGATTTTTGCTTCTCCTCCCCTTCAGCAGAAATGCCAATGACCTATAAAATGTTCTACATGGGCTAATCGCTCTACATGCAAAATTCAAAAGACCCAACAGTTCCATTACCTCCTAAACTTGCACCTTCTCCTTGGCCAAAAAACAACCAATTTTAGCCTTCATCTGCTTAACTTTCTCCTCCTTTATGTTAACAATAAAATCGATGCTTTGGAAACCGAGTGGCAACTCAGGCTTAATGCTTTGAAGTCACCCGGGTTGAATGATGGAGTTTCTTTGAAGCCCATCTTAAAGTTAAAAGCAAGCCAAGTTTAAGCATGCAAAATGTGAGAACAACAACATTATTATTCTTAACTACTTTAATATTTACACTACAGGGTAGGATTTCAATAAATAAACAATGAACAATGAATTTACCTGTATTTATATATGTATTTATTTATTAAGGTTTGTTATTTTGTACAGGTCTGGAATATTATTAAGTTTTACTAAGAAGAATTGTTCTGCCTGTTTTTATATTTGTGTACTTTGAATTATTTATTTTTGAGTGGGGAGATAAGAAATGGATTTTAAACTGACATTTGCGATTGACTTGCAATTAGCTTTGTTGTAAAAATATTTGGATTGGTTGCTTTCAGTGATTAATTAATCAATTAATCACATAGTTTATTATTTAAGTGAAGTGCTTGTAACATTAAATGACTCTGAAGAAGCCAGTGTGGTTATCTGGTGAAAGCGCTTAGTCATTTTACTTATGTTTTAGTATTCTATTAAACACATTTTATACACCGATCAAGACTACCAGTTTGGTCCTTGGTGGCTGTTTTTTTCTTTTTTTTTGGTTTTCACACGTTAAGAAAAATCTGCATCCCCTCATAGCTCTATCAACACTTTCACCAACAAAATAGGAAATCAACCAAATAACGAACTACTGTCTGACCTTCTGCTGCCAGATCCATTGAAGCATAGTATTAAACCTTTCACAGATAGCGCACCCCACCACTCAACCCATGGGCATAGCCTTATTGAAATAAAGTAAGCTGTTCTCCATTCCCAGTAACAGCCAGTCATACTCCTGAACTGGCAACAAGCAAAATGCGGACTCAGTATCAAACTTCACTAAATAGGGGTCCCCAAATTACCTCCGCCACCTCATCCAAAGATGTGTATCTAACCTGAGTGTCCTCTTTGCAAATAAAATCATCAACTGACTCTCCCTGTAAGAAAGATAAATGGTAAATTGTCTACTCCCTGGATGGCTTCATGGAAACTTGCCCCAAAGGTGATACCTTAAAACTATGAAAAGGAGGGGAAGTAAAACGCCCAATAACTGACCAGCCCTGCAAGTCCTTCCTAATAAGATCTTGTAAAATCTTCTCCTTTCTCTTGATCGAATGTAAATATTACAAATCCCCATCCTCCCAGTTTGATGGAAAACCCTGTCGTAAACCCCAAAATCAATTCATCAGCACCCTTCAAATGTGGGAAAAGTGCCAAGGCCTGAGACAACCTGTGTACCTTAATGGGTAAATGAGAAAGCAGATCTACCTCTTTGCACCCTAAATGAGGTGCCACCCCTCTGATCTCAAAAAGGCCCCTCCCCCTAACACCTTGCTGACCTTGTAAGGAAGGACCCCCTTCATTTTGGACTGGAAGAACCTGTCCCAGTCCCCTTTTCACAACCAGCACTAAGGAGCTGTGTGTGCCCCCGCACAAAATGAACAGGTGTGTGAAAACCTATACAATGGCCAGACAAACTGCTCTGCATTAAATGCTTAACATATACCAACTGACTCTCCCCCAACCATATGTAATTTGGGTAAACCCTACATATTGTCCAACAGAGTAGCCAACCAAATATCAGGATTACGCCCTTCCCATTTCAAAGATTGATCCCCTCCTCCTTTTTCCTAAAGAGCAGGTCATACCATAACCACACATTTCCCGGTAACCTCTGCACCTCTCAAATAATCAAGAAATACGTTAAGAACGTAAAGCCTGAGAACTATCCTTCTAAAAGCAAACCACCATATAATAAACAAAATGCAACATCCAGTTGTCCCAAGTCTTGGCTCTGAACCTTCCAACCATCCTCCTCCTCCCCAAAGTTTCCACAGCTCCCAACAAATCCTCATTGTTCGCTGCATCTGCCTCAACCAAATATTGTACCCTTCCCTGTCAAGCAACTCAAATGAATCCCACATACTCACATTTCCAAATCTTCTCAATTTTGAAACAGGAACATGTGGGTTAAGATACACTCCCCCTTCTCCCAGAGCCAAGGATTGCAAAGCTAACCATTCGTCCAGTCTACATCCTGCTGCAATAAATTTACGGGCCCTGTCCCCAAACCTAAACTTGCCAACAACATCAGACTCCATTTATCAGACATTTCTGAGCTATAGATATTGTCACCCTCTTGCTCACGTAAACCACATGAACAAACATTACCTGTTTCACCCAATTTAAGCAGGTCTCGTAACACCTTGCCTAACACTCCAGAACTCGGTCCCTCAGTCCCCCCTGCACCTGACCCACCAGTGCACAGTACCCATCTTAACATGTCTGCCTTACCTGCATGCATACTCTGTCTCTCTTAAACATTAGTAGCTTCACTGACCTCTGACCTCCTCTCTCATTTTTGCCTGGTATTGGCTGACCTTCTCACTGGCTGTGCTTGTCTCTTGGCACCAGTCCCTCTGGAAATATCTGGCTTTGCTGTCTCATCTACGGATGCCTCCTTGAACAGTCCCTCTGCTTGAGTGACAATGGCTGCCTATCTCTGCCTCATTCTGCCAGCATTTCGCATCAGAAAGAAAAAAGACACGAGAGAGAGAGAGAAAAAAACTTCCAGCTTTACGAACTGCTGAGATGGATCACACATATAAATAATACTTCATGCCACCCTGTAAGCTGCGACCCCCCCTTACAAACTGCTGAGATGGATCACACATACAAATAAGACTTCATGTCACCCTGTAAGCTGTGACCCCCCCCCCATACTAACTGCTGAGATGGATCTCACATATAAATAATACTTCATGTCACCCTGTAAGCTGTGACCCCCCCCTTTATGAACTGCTGGGATGGATCACACACAAAAATAATACTTCTTGTCACCCTGTAAGCTGCGACCCCCCCCCCCTTATGAACTGCTGAGATGGATCACACACACAAATAATACTTCGTCACCCTGTAAGCTGCGACCCCCCCGTTACAAACTGCTGAGATGGATCACACATATAAATAATACTATGTCACCCTGTAAGCTGTGACCCCCCCCTTACGAACTGCTGAGATGGATTACACACATAAATAATACTTCTTGTCACCCTGTAAGCTGCGACCCCCCCTTACGAACTGCTGAGATGGATTACACACATAAATAATACTTCGTCACCCTGTAAGCTGCAACCCCCACCTTGACTCACCCTCCTGACCTGGCACACACATGCACACACACACACCATCACCTTCCAGTCAGCCTGTATTAGCACTCTGTCATCTACAATTCATTGGTGCTGTACACCCCGTCAAGCCTAATTCTGGAAGCAGCCACAGAGTAATCCCGAATAATCGAGGACACTTTACCAAATACCTCTTTTCATTCTTCTTTTCACTGTGATCTATTTCAACCCGCGCTCTATACGTTGCTTAGCTACTAGCCTGTGTATGAAAGCTATTACTACAGTAAAAGTAATCTGCAAACCAAAATCATTCTTTTGAGTATAAAAGTAGTTTAATGTTTTCTACAAAATCAGTATTGTCAAAGAAAGGGCAAGGGATGTCACCAAATATTTGACCCAGATCAGTACCTCCCTAGCATCCAGACTGCGATATGTGAGTACCACGCAAACACTTATTCGAAGTGCTCTAACCAACCTTCTACCTGCTAATGTCATATAAACATCTTCTATTTTTTTTTTTTATATATGCCCCACATGGCTCCTACAGACTAACCAATGATAAGGCAATAGTCATGTGTTGTATAGGCACATTTGCGTGAATACCCTCTCCCAACCTCATAGCAAGAACGCTGCACAAACTCCTAACCATGAAAGCAAACCCAAAATGAACACACTTGTGAGCCTTCCTCACACCATGTAAAATAAACACCCCAGCAGACTCCACCCAGCATGGTCTGTGACATCTTACAGCCAAAGCCACACCACTGTCCACCCCTCCTATAACAGATCCTTCTTCCACTTTTCATACCACTCTTCTGGCCACCGAACCACAAACCATTCCCCATTGAAAAATGTCAACAGCAACAGCCAAATACCAATAAATGACCAGCAAATACATTACAATCCCATTGGAACACCCTTGGAACTCACCTAATCACTCGATAGCCACATCCGAGCCAAAGCATCCACACCAACCACAACCTACACCTCCATACTGCTATTCACATGACTGGCTTTAAACACAGAACTGCCATAAAGAAAATGACACTGACTCAGTTGCTAACTGGAGCAGTACAGGAGAACAGCAGAAAGTGAGGTAGAAGGCTGCATACCCAGCGAGATACATGAGCATTGCAAACAAAATGAATGACTACATTAAGGGAACACCCACAAGTTTACAAGAAATGGCTGTTCATCCTGATGTGCATGCAAAAATAACAAAGAAATGAGAACTAAAAACCACCTAAACTGCACACACCGCTCATCCCCCCATGTGGGGCCATTTCACAAGAAACTTGCCACTAACTGAACTATCCACAAAAACCCTAATGGAGCAATATGCAAGCTGTAACCACCCCACTGTCCTCTCCAAAACAACAAGCAATGCACAATAACCCAGCTCATCAGCCATGAATCTCACAAATTCATGCTATACCTCTGTTTACCCAATGCCTTCCACTAACGGTCATAAATCCCTGATAAACCAATCCGAGCCATAACCACTACACTCACCAAACCACTCACACACCATTTGAAACAACAAGTGAGGGACGGGGGGGGGGGGGCGTTTATCTTCTCAACCTTCTATCCACACCCAAAAACTAACTGGCCCTACTTGAGCACACCACCTACAGCAGTCTTGGACATAAACTTGAAAACAGCAGTCTGAGTGTACTCACTGTGAGATCCTGCCTAAAAACCCAATAATCCTCCTTCCTATTTACCGAACTTCCTCCCAATTGAATGCTTCAGTTGAACAGTTAACCCTTTCACTCCCTCCTTACAAATATACTTACACTCTTCATCAATGGCTTGCTGTCCCATCCTAAATCTGGTATTTCTGGACAAATTAGTCTGTGCTCAAACCACATTTATTCAAATTTCAGTTTACATTTATTATGTTATCTGCATATGTTAAGAGAACTGGAATTCTTAACCCTTCAGGTGTTATATAACCTGCCTCCTTCATTTTGTAATTTATTTCACATCCTGTCACATTCATAACTAATGCAAACAGTATACAACTCATTGGACATCCCTGTCTTATACCACTCTTCATATGTACCTCTTGGCTTAACTAGCCATTTACAGGTATTGTTACTTTATTATTACCATACACTGATATGCATAATTTCATAACTTTCTCACTTATATTCTTTCAAATACCTTATTAAGGTTTTTTATGATTTTTACTTCCTGTTTCCTGTTCCTATCATCCACAACTTCTCTATTATTAATAATTCTTGACAAGCCATCCCTTTTATACTATGTTTACTTTCTTCCATAACATTTTCCATTTTAGTTTCAAATCTTTTTTCTATTTCCATAAATATCTTATAATCATCATTATTCAGTACCATCAGTCTTCAGTTTGTGTTCTCTCTCCCTTCCTTCCGTGTGAATTTAAATATACCACTACATAATTCTTTATAAATAAAACCTTCATTTATCATTTAACCCTTCATTCAGAATCTTTAAAACATACTTTTTCCAATACCTTAAAGTTTTTATACTTTTCTTACTCTATTCCAGCTGGTCCTGCAGATGAGTCTATAGTTGCACTAATATTTTATTTAGTTCATTTAAATAATTCTTCTTCTCTAACTCTTTATTCTCTTTTCTGCTAACTTGTTTTTTTCTACCTTCTTTTTTCCATAAAATGGCTTGTATTGTACTACGCTATTCATACTATTTTCATGAGTTCTTTCTATTTCTCCTTTTCCGTTTTTTCTCTCATTACACTACCATCTTCACTTTACCAATTTGCTTAAGTAACTCAATACTGCTTCCCTTTTTTTCTTGTAATAAAATCTATGCTTGTATAATGATTCAAATATTTTTTCTTGATTTCTTTCATATAATTCTGTCTTTGTCAAAATACTTTCTATCATTGTATTCTAAAGCTTCCAATGCATTGTTATATGTTCTTTTATATTTTTCTTTCTACTTTTCTCACAACATATTGCCACTCTAATAAAAAAAACTTTTTTTTTTATATTTTTCCTTAAATGTCATCCACCATTTGGACCAATTATTATAAAATGTTCTCATAGTTATACTATCTTTACATAATTGTTACTAATATCTTTGCTTCTTAATTCCATGCTTTCTCATTTATCCTGTTTAGTCCTTTGCCTATTTTTGTGTATTTCTTGTTTTTTGTATCTCTGGCCATATTGCAAGATGATCAGAAAATCCTGTTTCAACTTCTCTTATAACTAAACCTTCTGATACTATAAAATCTATTTCAGTTCTATACATACCCCTTTTGTAAGTGCATGAATTTTTGTCACAAAGTGTAACTCGGCACACCTTATAATGTCTAACGTTTCTTGCATTATTTCCTTTCTTTGTTAGCCTGTTTAATCACTGTTATTCTCTTGTTGTTAACTTCATATTTATCACTACAGAGACTAAAATCTGATAAACTAAGCTTCCCTTTCTTTACAATTAATATAAATGTATACTGCTATAATTCTATATATTTGTTCTTTCCATTTTAAATCTGCAATGGTTAATATTCTAGTTTTTCTAAAGTTGCATTTAAAACGTTACTACATTTCTACAGAATACATCTATTCCACAAAATGTCTCATTTCCCAATTTCCAAATTTTCATTCTTCCTCATATTTTCTCTTTATAATTATTTGTTAAAAATCTTGTGATTTCTAATATAATTACATTTTATTTATTTATTTTATTTTATTTGATATTTGTTAACGGAGTAGTCCGACTAGGCAACAAGCCCTTTTTCAGCAGAGACCCGAGGAGAAAAGCTCCAAAAATAGAACAAATAGAAGAATACAGAGAGTAATTTACATGACCAAAATTAATTACTATAAGCAAGCTGAATCAAGGCTAAGTATAAATAGTAGAAGGCACGATAGCGACAGATGCAACAAGCAAATGACAACATAGTAAAACTGAACCATATGTAGCGAAACTGTACAAACTATACATGAATATGGAGAGCCATAGAGGTCAACAGGGTAGAAGAAAGTAATAATAATAATAATAATAACAATAATAATAATAATAACAATAATAACCAATAATAATAACAATAATAACAATAATAATAACTAATAATAATAATAACAATAATAACTAATAATAATAACAATAATAACAATAATAATAATAATAATAATAATAATAATAACAATAATAACTAATAATAATAATAATAACAATAATAATAATAACAATAATAATAATAATAATAATACCTGTGATGTAAACAGGAGACTTAAAACCTTGTGGAAAAGGCCAGTGAAAAGTCAACATGTTAGGAAACACAGGGAGCAAAGAAAACTGATTAGCAGAGTATAAGGAAGCAGCAGAGAAGGTGAGAGAATAGGACACAAAGTTTTAAAAGAGGGAAGGTATATTAATTCACGTTATAGAGGGAGCAGCTATAGGAAGTTAAAGTTAAGTAGGGTCATTACATGGGCAAGACCAAGATTTGTAGAGGCTTTCTTTCTTCAAAGTTATTTTAAAGGACTTAGGGTTAGCGATAGCTCTAAGACCTAAAGGGAGCTTTACATCCCCACACTTACATCACATGTATTACATAACTCCAATATGCCTATTCTTGTTCTTCATACTATTCACATTTACAGAAAGCAATCTAAAATTTTATTTCACTTTTCCTTAGATTCATGGTTTCATATGGTTGTAGTTAATAAGCCATTCTAAGCCTAGTCAATTTGCCTCCCAAAGGTGAGATTCAAATGCAATACCTTGTGTCTGTCAATCAAACACCATAACCATCGCGCCACCCCGACTGTATTTATTCTTTTTCATCTGTTCCTTTCTTTTTTTGTATGTATCCCTTTAGGTTTCCTTTTTCTGTCTTTCATCATTTTACCAATAGAATTCATTTTTTTTTTTACAACCTCCCAATTTGTCATCACTTATTTCAGAACCTTTTTCTATGTATTTATTATTTTTCTCATCTAATTTTTCTTCTATTTCTTTTCCTAAGTTTTTCTTTCATTTTCTTCTCTTTCTTCTTTTTCCTTAATCTTGCTTTTATTTTTGCAACTCATCCATAAATGTTCAATTTTGTTACATTTGTAACATTTCAATTTAAATTTTTCATCACATCTCCTTTCCCCACAAACATAACATTTTCTTTTATCATGGTTAATTATCAAATATCCTTTTCCACAGGGAGAAAAAACATTTTTTGAGTTGTCTCCAGTATTTTACAACACCCCTATTCCCCTCACATTTGTCATGCTTGGTATAAATGCAATATTTTTCTCTTTCTATCTTTAACACAATATTGCAATCCCATCCACCATTTCATAAACCCCCTTTGTCATCAACTTTTGCAATTTTCAGTAATTTTTAAAATAAATTTTTGAAAATCTGTTTTTAGTATCTTTCAGTCTCTGTTCAAAGTTGTTTATGAATTTTCTTTTTTGTTTCCCTATTAAATGCTTTTATATCATAAAGGTCCAATGGGTTACAATCTTTCTTTTCTCAAATATAAAGCCAATACTATATGTGCTCACCTACCAACATTCTAAGAATGAATAAAGAATCTTGAAGGAATACAGACATTTGATTTATTTTTACTCAGCTTGAGATTGACTACTGACTTTTATAGACACTGGGCTCTGTTAGACTAAATCTGGTGCTTATCCGATCTGCAGTTTATTTTTACACAGATTTAAACTGAATGTTTTAGTTTTTTACTGTTTTATGATAAACCAGCAAGGAAAGCTTTAGGGGGCAATTTCATTCGGTTTTACCTTGCGAACTTCGACTACAAATATAATGTCACAAAAAGGTCGTGGTTAAAAAGAATAAGTTATCTTACCTCATGTACTTTTACACCCAAAGGAGCTATTAAATTGTCCTACACTCCACACGTCCATTTCTTTGTCGTCTTTACGTTGAATCCTCACCATATACTTCTCTCTCCATTTCCTTCTGCCTTCTTTCCTGATGCTCCTTTTTTGCCTTTTTACTTTCTCTGAACGTCTTTTTCATCTCATCATTATTCTTCAGATTGTCTCTGCATCCTGTTTCTGTACTTTCTCCGTAATGTCCCCCAAAGGAAATGTCTCCTTCATTTTCTGGCTCAATCTGCATCACCATTTAAGTAAATCTTTCCACAAACTTCTCAGCTGGAGGGTTGTAAATATACATCATTTGCCGACTCATCTCCATCAAAGACATTTTCTGAAACATTTCCTCAGAATCCTGCAGACATTCTCCAGTCTCATTATTGGCTTTCTTCTCTATATCTCTCACCACTCTGTTATCTTCTCCTCTCTCCATCTGCCTCCTTGTTTCTCTTGGGCACTTCTGTGCCTTGAATGGAATCAGCAAGTGATCCTACAAAATTGGTCCAACTTACAACAATGATGAGTAGGGGAAGTTCCTCGATGCCCTGGCCAAATTTCCCCTAGTAGTATACATATCACCTCTAGTCTACCCTGAAAGGAGGTTACTGCATAGTAGGACTAAACCGATCAACAGAGAATAGATAAATAAATTCCATTAATCTTATGCACAGCTACCAGATAGTGTGGATATGCATTGTAAGGTTATGGATATGCTTTTCACAATCAGCAGGAAATGAGTATGTGTGTATATAGTGTGTGTGTGTGTGTGTGTGTGTATATATACATATATATACATATATATACATATATATATATATATATATATATATATATATATATGTGTGTAATGAATAATTGCCAGTGAGTTTGGTCAAAACACAGAACATTGAGCAAACATAATTATCGATCATTATTAATAGCCAATAAATCATCAAAAAAGTAAATGCTATAAGAAAAGCGAAAAAAAAACTTTTATGGAAAGTAGAGAGGAGGCTTTGCCCAACATACCACTAAAAATTAAATATGTTAATTCTAGGATCACACAACCTTGAAGGAAGAGGAAAAGCCCTGGAATAATTTAAAGGTCAATTTAATGAACCTTGACTGTTACATAATTCGACCAACTGTACCACTGTTAAAAAAAATGCATTTCAGCATACAATAGATTAGTACTAGGCTAACTGCCCATTTGGGCCATTTTAAGCCTAGCCAATTACCCCATGTGAGAATCAAACCCTGCACCTTGTGTATGTAAGGTAAACACCTTAACCATCATGCCAACCTTCCCTGTGCAGTGATATATCACATAACATTCCTCTTACATTCATTTCTTTCATTCCTTCAAAAATGCAGTTAAATGCAACTTCATCATTAAAGAAATCTACCTGAATAGTAGCAATGCTGACTTTGAAAACAAAGCAATTAACACACAGTGCAATGGTTTCCTTTTACTATTTGCCATGGGCCAAGCAGTTAAATGTCAAAGACAAAAATAATTTTTCCATAACTAATTCATTGAGTATATGCATAGAATCAAGGCAGAAAACTGTAATGAATCCCAGTGATTTCTACAATTTAGTGTAAGAACCATCACAATGTACATGATAAGACAAAGAATAAGCCATAAATGCAGATAGTGTCAGGATTCATGTACTTGATAAGGATGATGTCTGAAAAAGCTGTACAAATGTTAATATTCTTAGAGGAATCATATCATCTGAGCTCTTAAAATGTTAGACTGAATAACAAATAATCTACACCCAAACATTTTACATGGGAAAGATTAAGAAAAGTGTGCTAAAGGTGATAGAATGTGAATTTACAGTGTGGGGATCGCACATACCTGACACTTTCAGGTATGGTTCCGTCTCATCCTGGACTTTGTATTTCCTGTCATTCTTTGGAACAGCAGATCAGAACAAAGTAAGCAATCTAAGTAGCAGTGCTGTCCTCCTTGTATTGTAAGATTTGTATCAACAATAAGACAGCTGTCAGATTCCAAGTGGGAACAGACAGAAGGACTTGAATGTAACCAAGTGAAAATGAGGCCATCCTTAACTGTTGTTACAGTCTACAGAATAAATAACTAAAATAATGTAATAGCAGACAATAGTGCTGATTTTATTACTTAATATTAAGTTAAAGCACCAGAAATTTTTGAAGTTCAAGCATTTCCAAAATTCCCAAAACAGAAGCCAAGCTCGACGTTACACACTCGCTGCATATTCTAGTCTTTGCTCAGTGACTTTTTGCAACAGTGGTGACATTTTTTTTTTCTTTTTTACCCCTATATTACTTTTATTTCTCTGCCTATGCATATCTGGACAAACATGGTTAGGATAGTGAAGTTTTAAGAGTGAGGTAGACTTTTTCTAATTCTCTGTGAAGATATTATTTTGCTTATGAGCAGATCCCAATTGATTGGAAAAATGTCTGCTTTAATCAGCTTTTACACAGACTTCCCTTCTCCAGGGTATCTGAGCCAATCTATCCTGCACTTATGTTGAATACAAATTATTAATTTGTTGTATGATAACTGTTGTTTGGAAAATCAATGCTTTTAATTCATAGTAAAAGACTTTAAATGTATATTGCAGCATATAAAGTCTAATAAATAAATTACTGCATGCAATCAAGAAAGTGAGAAATTAGTTTATTTCTAATGATTAAAAAGCATTGTAAATAACAGTACCTTAGCAAAAGAAAACCTGATATAAAATTGTAAACTTCTAGAAAAAACAATGATAGCTAATTGTATTCTGACCACTGCAATATATTCTCAAATTTATTTGTCGCTGTTTAATAATTGCTTTTCTCACAACACTCAAACTACACCGAAAGGTCAGATGACATTATTCTAATATGTTGAAAGTTATTCTTCATGCAGAAGAGCATAGTAGGGAAAACAAGTAATAAATTAGAAGAATATTCACCAAGTACAGAAATGGCCTTATTATTCCAGAGTACCAGCTCAAATTATATGTTGGTCTTTACAGCATTAATAAAATACATAGGGAAAATTATGCAAACTGCATTAATGAAACATGCAACATATGAATCACAATATTCTGGAAGGAAAAAAATACCTGAAAGTTCTAGTGTTTTATTAAATGGTCCATCATGCTTTTGAAGTCATTAAAGTAATTAGAAGATATTAAAATCATAAAAAATAAAGAAACAAGTATGTCTCCTCCTGTATTATTTTACACATAAAATGACACCCATATTAATTGGAACAAAGTAGGTTTAAACATGGTTCTGCAGCACCTATTAGAACTGTAATGGTTTTATTTTGGCAGGCTCCGCACTAAGGTTTTGCAGTTAAAAGAGCAAACAAAGAAGCTATTGGATTATCTTCATGAATTATACATATCACAGCTGCATCGTGAGTCTTGGATGTCTGCACTAATTAGAGACAAAATATAAGAGATATACAGTTTGTTATTGATTTCTAGTGTATTATTATACCTTTGCACAGTCATTACCACAATTAAGCACTGAATAATTACAAACAGATGTATAGAGATTTATTTGCTGCATATATTGATTTCTCTTACAGTTTCATGAAGTAGCAATTAAATACTTGGTGCATGGGAACTGCCGTGTTGCACCTGGATTCTGTTACCGAGTTACTACCTTGTTTCTTGACAACGGAAACGCTAGCACACGCATCCATAATGCTGGGTTGGTGTGAAGGTAACAGGTTCCTAGCGTCATTTCTAATATTTTGCAACCTTCAAAAAAACCATACTGTTGTAGTTCATTAGCCATTTTTAAAAAAGTTAAACAGTTAAATACTAAAGTGATTTAAATGTTTAATGTAGCCTACATCTCGTATATAAAAATGAAAACTAAGTCGGTATTTGCTATTTCTAATTGCCATCCATCATCCTTTATGAGAATAAACCTCTGATAGTTGTTTTGAGGCTAACCATGTTGTAATTTAATCTGATTTACAAATATAAAATGTGATCAGTGGAAAAACTAAACCCTCTCTGGTCCGTGAATAACTGCATCAGCTACCCCTCCTCCAGCCCCCCAAATAATCCTTAAGTGATCCTGCTACCAGAATCCCTTTTGGACCATCCCTCTGCTCTCCTTTTCTGCCTCAGTCTGTAACATTCCAGTAAAGATCAAGGCAAACTGCATTATTTGAGAGGTCCTTTGCAGGATGGTCCTCGGAGAAAATGGTCATTCCTTCCTTACAGGCATTGAGTTGGATGACGTTTACATACTTTACAATGAGCAGAATCACAACTTAATACATTAAGGGGGATAGTGAATGGTGTGCCTTGTGCTCTCATTTCATGACATCCGTTGCTGCTAACCACCTAATTATTGCTTGTAGAAGGTGCTGCTGTAAGTAGAACAGAATCAAAAATACATAAGGTATCCTTCTCTACATGTGTCCATACCAGTTCATTGAAAGCCAATTAATATAAAATGAGTTAATCAAAAATAAAGTCATCACTGTTGCTGTTTGAGATCATCTTTTTGCTTTTGGGGTTGAATATTTCACACCCCATGCAGCAGTCACTGTTCTCTTTATCCCCAGACTTAATTTTATCAGCTCTGAAAATGTTGCATCTTGAGGGAAGAAGCAGAACCACACACTACTAGCTGCTTCAGTGAAATGCTGTTAGATGAGGTGAAGAATCCCCATATCTTTCTGGTACTCACCATGTAATGGCATCTTCCCCTTTCCATAACTTTCCAAGTGTCTCTCTGCCACAGAACATGGCATTTCTTAGCACAGAATTCCAATAATCAAGTGAATAGCCAATCACAGAACATGACATTTCTTAGCACAGAATCCCAGTAATCAAGTGAATAGCCAATCACAAAACATGACATTTCTTAGCACAGAATCCCAGTAATCAAGTGAATAGCCAGTCACAGAACATGGCATTTCTTACCACAGAATACCAGTAATCAAGTGAATAGCCAATCACAGAAGATGGCATTTCTTACCACAGAATCCCAGTAATCAAGTGAATAGCTAATCAACTATCTTACTGATATCACTTTTGTAGCAGAAACTTCATGATATCTGCTATTTACATTAATTTGTGTGGCTTATGCTGTTCCTTCTCTGTAATGATATGCATAAATATCCAAACTTGAGTAGGGCAAGCATCAACGATGATGCAATATCCCAGAAGCCGCTGACGTACTCTGGGATTCATTAAAGGGCCTAACACAAACAGTACAGCTTACCATCAAAAGACCTTGCTGCCACTATGCAGAACTATGAAAATTTAGAAAACTCCATAATCATGATAAAAAACAAGTTACCAAAGATAAAAAAAAAAAAAAATCACACTGATCTACAAACCACCCACAAAAATAATTCTAAATAATCCCCCAAAATTCTGGTCATCTGTTAATTCCCTACTGAGTCCTGGAACCAAATGTGCTCCCAACCCATGTTCTGATAAATCACCCATTCAGATTACTAGTATATTTAATACTTATGTCATTGACAGCATAGCCAACCTACCTGCAAACTCATCCCTCCCACCCTCTTCCTCATCCTCCCTAGATTCTTTTAATACTATTCCTACTAAACCTCCTTCTCAGACTTTTACTACTAATGCTCTTTCTCATTCTTCCTCTCTCGCTCTTCTACCCGAGTCCACTCATTCCTCTCCATGTTTTACATTACAATCTGTTCCCACCAACCTCATAACACTTTATAAGCTCAAACCCAACTGAACTTCTTCAGAAAATCGTTCAACAAAATAAACTACTTGTAGAGGTTATAGCTTATCCTGTTAACATCATTATCAATAGTTCCACTTTAGAAATATATGTCTCAACAGTTTAATAAAGGAAGGAACTGCAATGAAGTATCTAACCATCATTCCATTGCTATTCTGTCCCCACTTTGCAAACTAATTGAAACATGTGTCCATAAACATCTTATTAATCATCTTCAAAATGATGTTTCTAACATACATTTGCAAAGGATCTTAATCCCCCCTGCTTCCACCAGCTGGAGACATACCTCTTAACCTCTTAGCACAAGAAATCTGGACAGAGCCAAAAGTAATGGGGAGACAAAGGCCCACAAAATAGGGACAGATTTTAAATATTGGTCTTATAATCTTGTAAAGTTGTTTGTGCGTGTTAATGCAAAGCCTGATCTTTTTCTGAAGGATATGAAGCCTGAAACTCAAATGTCAATCATTATTCAGTAACTTCAATCCTTTATGATTTACCTGAAAAACACAAATTTTGAGGAACTGATCAAAAATATGAGGCAAAAATCTGGAAAGTTTTGCCCCACTCACCATATTTCTTAATAGGACAAATAACTCAATGTGGGCTATGCAGAGGGATTCTGAAAAAAATTAATCAGCAGTAAGTTGACGTGATCATTTGTGTTCATGAACTTGAGCAACTTGAAACTAAAGGGCAATAGTGCAAAGTCGATTCAAGGACATAGTTAGCAGGGTAATGAACTAGAGTACACACTATAATATTTAAGCTAGAGGAACACAAAGAATGCTAGCAGATCCCTTCAAGAAGTGTCTATCCCAAAATGTGCATAATTCCAACTCCATACAAATTTGCTTTTTTGGGGGTGGAATTTATCTGTACTGCATCATCCTATGGCTCTCTGCCTAGTTCCCATGTCCATCATTCGGTCTTCAGCCACATCGTTAAACTCCTGTAGACTTAATCTATAGGGCTGGGGATGACTTTGAACTTGAGGGCATCCTTGGGGTGTGGGGTATCATATTCAGTGGGGGGGTCATTTTATTCCCTACGCTTATTTCCCCCCTCTTATTCAGTCCCTTGTGGTATGACCAAGGAGCAGATGGGCAATCAGGACATGAGGTGTATTACTTCAACTCACCTCCGCAGTATCTCAGCGCTGTCCCCCAATGAGGAAATGAGGTGTATCAGTTCAACTCACCTCCGCAGTATCTCTGCACTGTCCCCCAATCAGGACATGAGGTGTATCACTTCAACTCACCTCCACAGTATCTCAGCGCTGTCCCCCAATCAGGACATGAGGTGTATCAGTTCAACTCACCTCCGCAGTATCTCAGCGCTGTCCCCCAATCAGGACATGAGGTGTATCACTTCAACTCACCTCCGCAGTATCTCAGCGCTGTCCCCCAATCAGGACATGAGGTGTATCACTTCAACTCACGTCCGCAGTATCTCAGCGCTGCCCCCCAATCAGGACATGAGGTGTATCACTTCAACTCACCTCCACAGTATATCAGCGCTGTCCCCCAATCAGGACATGAGGTGTATCACTTCAACTCACCTCTGCAGTATCTCAGTGCTGTCCCCCAATCAGGACATGAGGTGTATCACTTCAACTCACCTCCGCAGTATCTCAGCGCTGTCCCACAATCAGGACATGAGGTGTATCACTTCAAATCAACTCCACAGTATCTCAGCGCTGTCCCTCAATCAGGACATGAGGTGTATCACTTCAACTCACCTCCGCAGTATCTCAGCGCTGTCCCCCAATCAGGACATGAGGTGTATCACTTCAACTCACCTCCGCAGTATCTCAGCGCTGTCCCCCAATCAGGACATGAGGTGTATCACTTCAACTCACCTCCGCAGTATCTCAGCACTGTCCCCCAATCAGGACATGAGGTGTATCACTTCAACTCACCTCCGCAGTATCTCAGCGTTGTCCCCCAATCAGGACATGAGGTGTAACACTTCAACTCACCTCCGCAGTATCGCAGCTGTCCCCAATCAGGACATGAGGTGTATCACTTCAACTCACCGCCGCAGTATTTCAGCACTGTGCCGCAATCAGGACATGAGGTGTATCACTTCAACTCACCTCCGCAGTATCTCAGCGCTGTCCCCCAATCAGGACATGAGGTGTATCACTTCAACTCACCTCCGCAGTATCTCAGCGCTGTCCCCCAATCAGGACATGAGGTGTATCACTTCAACTCACCTCCGCAGTATCTCAGCGCTGTCCCCCAATCAGGACATGAGGTGTATCACTTCAACTCACCTCCGCAGTATCTCAGCATTGTCCCCCAATCAGGACATGAGGTGTATCACTTCAACTCACCTCCGCAGTATCTCAGCGCTGTCCCCCAATCAGGACATGAGGTGTATCACTTCAACTCACCTCCACAGTATCTCAGCGCTGTCCCCCAATCAGGACATGATGTGTATCACTTCAACTCACCTCCGCAGTATTTCAGCACTGTCCCCCAATCAGGACATGAGGTGTATCACTTCAACTCACCTCCGCAGTATCTCAGCGCTGTCCCCAACGTATTTTCCCTTTTTCACATGCTTCCTATAGTGGACATCTCCAGCCTCTACCAAAGCTTATCTGAGGCGATGCTTGTGGACCATTCCACCCACCAGGAATGGAGCTGCCCATTCCTCCCTGTTGCTCTGCTGCATACCGGAGCCACTAATCAAACGTAGGTCACCTGAGCTGTCGTCAGGGATTTATCCCTGTCTGCCACCATGGTTGCACTACCTCTGTACTTATTTACTATTTGATCTATCATTCTTTCAGCCCATTTCAACTCATTTTGTCTCTTGACCAGTCACTTTCCTCCTCCTCTCCACATCCTACCTCCAGATGTCCCATTCTTCGCTCACTCAAGGATCTGTGCCCTGCACATTATAAAACTCACACTCACCTCTATGATTCTTATAGTAACATTCAGTAAACCTGTTCTAATTTCCTGGCCTGGGCAACAAGATGAAGCAGTGAAGCTGAGACTGATTAATTGTGGGGGAAATGCTTGCAGCACACTTGTGCAGTGTGATGTAATGCAGCACACTTGTGCAGTGTGATGTAATGCAGCACACTTGCGCAGTGTGATGTAATGGTGCCAGCACACTTGTGCAGTGTGATGTAATGCAGCACACTTGTGCAGTGTGATGTAATGCAGCACACTTGTGCAGTGTGATGTCATGCAGCACACGTGTGCAGTGTGATGTCATGCAGCACACTTGTGCCCTTGAATGCTTGACGCAGTGGGAAAATGAAGTTTATATAGCACCCTGCAAAGTACAATGATTTTATGCCAACCCATTGCCCAATATTTTGGAGGAAGACACAGAAATGTATTCCCTTTACAGTGTAATAACTCACCCTGGCTGTGGCTAGAGTAGCAGCAAAAGGAAGATGGCAGATTGGCAGAATGGAGTTCATTGAGCAGAGATTTGCAAATAAAGGAGCAGTAGTCTTATTGGAGTGAAGAAAGAAAATGCCCTTCAGGGCAAAGTTCACCTTTAGTGTTGTATAGAATCAGAATGCAGAAAATCTCCCATTTTCTACCAACTTGGTGCAATCTTCAGTCCTTCAACCTCCTCCTCAGACACAATGTAACAATAGCCCCTACACTTTTCAAAATCCTTATTCATATTTAAAAGGGTATACTGTTTTAAGTATTTCTCATGGTTTACACTGATTAGACCTTGAGGTTTTCTGCTACACAATTCTGGCAGCCAGACCAATAAGAAGAGATCAGTCCATAGTGAGGGAAAGCATATGTTTTGAAATGTTATGATTTTATAGCCCCTCATTTGACATGTCATCTTAAGTTGCCAACTTAGTTTTATATCAACATATCTGTAGCAACATTTTATTATGAATGGATGCATGAATGTATGCATTTATTTTTGGAGGGGGATCTTGGTCTAATTCCAACCCCCCCCCCCCCATGCAGAGCAAGCCTGTAAATTCCTGAGGTTGAGAGACCTATGGCCAGGTTGTTATCTAGAGAATGTGTTGGGAATTAGAACACTTGCATGGTATGAGTTGGCATTTGGTGTGCACGGCCTATTGCCCACTCTGCACATGCCGGATAGTACAAGGGCTGCAAGGGCAATGCGCTGACAAAATTTATATTCTTGCCTGTGAACCATAAAATCAAAGACACTGCCACCTTTGCAGATAGCATCCTTGTGTCATTCCTGATTCCCATAATGACACATACCCAGGCACATTACCATTCCTCCACCCTCAGAGACATAAGTATACCCAGGCACATTACTATTCCTCCACCCTCGGAGACGTGAGTATACCCAGGCACGTTACCATTCCTCCACCCTCGGAGACATGAGTATACCCAGGCACATTACTATTCCTCCACCCTCGGAGACATGAGTATACCCAGGCACGTTACCATTCCTCCACCCTTGGAGACATGAGTATACCCAGGCACATTACCATTCCTCCACCCTTGGAGACATGAGTATACCCAGGCACATTACTATTCCTCCACCCCCGGAGACATGAGTATACCCAGGCACATTACTATTCCTCCACCCTCGGAGACATGAGTATACCCAGGCACGTTACCATTCCTCCACCCTCGGAGACATGAGTATACCCAGGCACATTACTATTCCTCTACCCTCGGAGACATGAGTATATCCAGGCATGTTACCATTCCTCCACCCTCGAAGACATGAGTATACCCAGGCACATTACTATTCCTCCACCCTCGGAGACATGAGTATACCCAGGCACATTACTATTCTTCCACCCTCGGAGACATGAGTATACCCAGGCACATTACTATTCCTCCACCCTCGGAGACATGAGTATACCCAGGCACGTTACCATTCCTCCACCCTCAGAGACATGAGTACACCCAGGCACGTTGCCATTCCTCCACCGTCAGAGACATGAGTAGGCAAACCCTCCTCATTCCTTTTCTCTGCCACAACAGCTCTAATAGGTACCGGAGCTGTTAATCCATCTTAAGGCACTTGAATTATACTTGCAGCCTGATCCTTGTGTGCCAACAGATCTGTCTGTGATATTTTATTTATGAAATACTAAATCTCTAAATCCAAAGTGTTGAATTAAGGCTTTTTGTTAGATATTTTTAGCCACCAACAGACTGCTGCAGGTGTTTAAGAATAATACACAATTATGCATTTTTGAATGGAAAAGGCAATAAAAATCTTACTGAACATTTCCAAGCAAAAATCCAAAGTCTTCTAGATTTTGTTGTGTATTTGGAGACATATATATATATGTATTTATATTTATTTATATTTATACATATATAATATGTCTTCCCATTGTTTTTGCGAATTGCTTATCCGGTCTCTCTTACCAATCCTTTCTAACTTCCTCTGATTGATTCTTATAGTTATCATGCAATATTTTATATGCTGAACTAATTATTCCTTTTTAATGACCGCTTCTATTCTAGATTCTACTAAAATCTCTGCCAGTTCTGGTCTTTCATGTAGGACCCTCCTATTTATTTCTCTTTACCTTCCCTATCAAGGATTCATATCAGAGTATAGGCAATCCTTAAGTTGCAGTCCAAATAAATTCTTGGCCTCTTCCCATTCTATCTTTGTTCCAACTCTAAACATTTGCTCCCAATACCTTTGCCAGTTTTCTCCAATAATTTCCAGCTCCGTCTTGCCCATTATCATTATACCTAATTGCAGTCACCCTGTCGTCAGAATCTCCTTTCTCCTTTCCCGTGTTGGCTTAGTTGTTAGAATACTTTCTGCTATTTATGGATATAATATTCTGTATGATTATTGTTATTCTCCTTAAGGATCTGCATCCAAAATCCCAGTTTCTTCTTGTTTCTTGAGCTTCTCCCATTTCATCATCATCCTCTTCCACTTTGCATTATAGTTTTCTGCTTGTGCTGTGCATAGGAGCCTTAACTGTGTAGCTCTGAAATACCCCTTCATATCGGGTAATCCCAATCTGCCCTGTTTTAGTGGAAAAGAACAGCTCATCCCACTTGACTCTTGCCGTCTTCCCCTCTCAGATAAAGTCCTTCAGCTCTTTATTAATTGCCATCCACAACTTCTAATCTGGTTGCTAAAAATATGCCTGACCTGTGTCTGAGGCTAATGAGACTAAAAACATTTTAACTGCTTGTTTCTTACTATCCATGTCCATATAAAAAAGCTTCCATTTTCTCAGTTTTTGAATTATCTTTTCTTTAGTCTCTTCCCACATATTTTTAGCTGCCACACCAGAATAATTTTTAATCCTTACTCCTAAATACTTCATCATTTCCCCGTAAATATGGATATAGCTGGACCAATTCTTATGTGGGTACATAATTTACCGATGTTGCCTTTGTTTTAGCTTCATTAATTTTGTATACCAAAAAGATTTCAACCTGGGTCAAAATGTTCCACAAAACTAATGTCTCTTTCTGGTTTTGTCAGGTGTAAAATACCATCATCTGCAAATAGAGCCAGCTTTTCTTGACTACCATACCAATTATATACTTGAATTTCTGAGTCCCTTATTTTCTTTGCCAATGGTTCTAAATATAATGGTAATAAAAAAGGGGAAAGAGGATACCCTTGTCTGGTTCCTCTGCTCAAGCAGAACTTATCATTGCGGACCCCACCCACTTTAATCTTTGCCTCTGATGCCTCATATATCCTCCTGGTCAACCATATAATTTTTTCAAGAAATGCAAATGCTTCCGTTGCCCTGCTCATTAAGTCCCACCTTACTCTGTCAAATGCTTTCTGTGCATCAAGACCCACCAACAACAATATTTTCTTACATTCTGCTTCCCTTTGGATCATTAGTGTTCTGTTAAGGTTGTCAAATGTTTGCCTTCACTCCACAAAACCACACTGATCCCATATCATTTTTTGCATTACTTTTGCCACCCTTTTATTATTTATTTTTATAGACATGAACACTAGAGAATTTTTGCCCAGGTAGATCACTAATGTTGGAGTTCTGACAGGGAAGAAAGAAGTAACTGAAACATTTTCTAGGAGTGTGGTGAGTTGCTGGTCTTTAAGGATTCCCTGCGGGATGCCCTGTCGGAGATGCTGGGTGGGCAGATTAATGTGATGAGGGAAATTATTTTTTAAGCTGTGATGCGGAATCGGAATTGCTTCGACATGGCAAAGCCTTGCTGTGTCTAATTACGGTGGCTGCCAAAAAAGCAATTACTAGAAAACAGAAATCAAACTCTAAACCAACTATACTAGAAACAGTGAATATAACAGAAATAAAACAACTGGAACTGAGGTATTTAGAAAAGGGTAAAAGAAAACTACGTAGGAAAAAAGGGAATTGTAGGAACAATACATACAGGGGAGGAATGAGGTTTAAAAAAGTACAGGACTTAAATGATTGGGTAGATTATAAATGATGTATAATGTTGGCAATAGGGACTGTGTCAGTATAGTTTGTGATATAAAATGCTTGCATGTAGGATTGTGTCAGTGTGGTTTGTGATGTAAAATGCTTGCATCTAGGATTGTGTCGGTGTGGTTTGTTTCCATTTATATAAATGTATGATAGCCTGTATCATAAGTGATGGTTTAATAAAGATGTTTCTTGTTTTTTTAAAAAAAAAAGGCAGGAATTGAATAAATTATGTAATGTTGTTTAGGTTATATAATATATAGCAATATATGTGAAGTATAATGTTTGTAAATGTGATCTTGTTATTACAGTTTAATTACTTTTATATACATTTGCCTATGTCACAAGTGGTAATTCAATGAAGGTGTTAAAAACCTTACTGAGCAGGTAATTTACTGTTTAATGTAACTCATTTGTAGACTAAAGTAGAACTGTCCATAGCAAAACATTCCATTCAAATTATTCTCTTTACTGACTATGTTCGTTATTAGTGCGACAGTGATTCATGGGATGAGACAGGCATCTTGACATTTGTTTTGATTACTCCAAAGTGACATGGAGAATGACCATGTTTGCAACCTAAAATACAATAATTGCAGCTGGCAGTAAAAATAAAATTGATTAGCTATAATAAGACATGCTTGTTATCCACTGCTGTGGAAGGCACTGTAAACGAAATAGTGTTTGATGTCTTAGCATTATTGGCTCATAACTATCATGTTAAGAATTGAAAAACAAGCCCTTTCACACTAAATGGCACATCCAACTGATTACCTGTTTTGATTTCTAATACAAACAAGAATGTTGCATATTTTTTTTATTGCCTACATTTGATCAAATGATAAAAATTGCGGCAACAACACAAGCATTTCTTTAATTATGTTTTGTATCAAAGTAAGTAGCAAATGTTAAGGTGAATATTTCTAGTTTTTCACTGAATATGCGCAAAAATGAGTTTTCTGTATGAATCATTTCAGTATAGAAAAAATAATAGATCATTAAACTTTCGTATGCACGTGATAAGAAACTATATCCAGTGCAATGTTCAAACAGTTCAGAAAATAATTAGGAGCACCAACAGTGGTCCTTGTTATCAAATCATGGACGGGAGTGAGGATACAGGATGCAAAGAAGAAAGTACTGACGACTAACTTTCACATGAATCAAAGCAGGATGAAGTCTGGAAACTGTTCTCATTAATTGGTTCTTCTCTCAACTGCATGAAGAAATCATGGATCTTCTGCTAAGGAAAATTAGACTGTTAGACTGTCTTAAAAATAGTGGGGCATGAGTCCCACTCTAATTTCAGGCAAGCTATTAATGACTTCTTTGACCACATAATCAGTGTAGTCCGTATGAATATATATATATAGTGCATACAGTAATTATGTAGCAGTGACTTTTATTTTAGTTATGTATGCATGTATGTATGTATTTATTTCAATTTGTTGACTACGATGCTCCAGTTGGAGCATGAGACACCCCTTTTCAGTGGAGGCCCATAGAGAAAAGCTCTACAAAAATCATGTTCATAGTTAAGAAAAATGCCGCAGCATGAACAAATATACAGTTCAAAATTTGAATAACATTAATGAAGTTGATAGTACATGTACATAGCTGAGAAGGATTACATGACATGACCATATATTTAAAATTTTGAAAAACAATATTAAAGAAATAGATGGTGCAACAATAATAGTAAACACAATAGCTGACAGTTTTGTGAACATTTGTGTAATATTTAGGTCATTTCTCAGGAACTCAGTGGCCAGTATTCATGGTCTGGGTCTTTGCATTTTCATAGTGGTAGTCAATGAAAAGTGGGGCTAGATGATTATACAAAACTCGGATATTCACAGTGAATACGTAGATGCATTGACCTTTTTATAAACATGCCTCTCTAGCTTAAGACAAGTTATTGGGGGGGTGTGCAGCTGATATGTACATAAGGGGCATAATCCATTATTAGCTCATTTGCTTACCAAAAGTATAAACGACCTTGAACTTACAAAAGTAAGCAGCAATTTAACAGGAGAGCATGGAGTTGTGAGGGGGATGGAACATGTTGTATTTGGTGACAGGAATGTTCTTGAGCAAATGTGAGCACACTGCTGAAGGTGTCATTGGGGATAATGTTTCATGATGGTGTTTATGGGCTTACTGAAGGGACTGGTGGGTAAATGTTTTATTTTAGTGCTTGTACACACTTGGACAAACTTCTGAAATGTTTGTTGGGCAAAATAATTTGTTTCATTTTAGTGATTTTGCATACTTAGATGAGCTACTGAAAGGTTCTCTGGAAGAAATAATTAATTTGCATGTCACTGAAGTGTTTGTACATACTTGGGTAAACTACTGAAGAGATGGCTAGGGGCAAGTTCATGGACTGTGAGTCAGATAAGAAAGAAGCACCACATTTGACAAGGGATGTGTGAACTGAACAGATACTGGACTGTGAATTGCAAGAAAACATCATTAGCAAACACTGCATTACAAAATGTCTTATTTGCATGTTATTAAACTTAAAGTATTTTGCATTAGCGTAAATGTCCTCTATGAGTGTTGCCTTTGCTACGCTCATTCGTAAACATGCACAAATGACTATAACATGGAACTGTAAAGAGTGTGAATTGTATACATCTAAGATATGAATGTTCAGCATCTTTCTAGATGCGAGACGTACGCACTGGAGTACAGAGTACATTTAAGGAGAGTTGCAAGTTCCTCATTAGAACAGGTTAGTAAAGGTTCTTCTGGAATACACATGTCTAAAGCCTCTTCATGCAATCATTAGGACGGTCTGTAGTCTACTTTGTATATGTACTACAACCAGGGTATTAGATTAGAAAGATGCTGTGAACATCAGCAAGGTGTGGGTCACTTATTCGCATAAAAGGCCAGTGAACTAATCAGAGCTCTGAGTCAGTCCTCAGAGAAAAATAACATAACATGAATAAATTTACAGTTCTAAATATGAATAACATTAAGTAACTTCAATATTTACATAGCTGAGAATACCTCTTAGCTACCTTCTTCCATCCTTTCTTTGTTTCCTTATACAGTTCCATCCTTCCTAGGTGCAGACTGCACATTCGCCACCTTTGTTAATATCAAATTTATTTTGCAGATCACATTCTAGATTTTTCCTCTGTGTGTGCACTTTACTTATTACTTCTTTATTAACTTCCTCCTCCTCCTCTGATTATTTCCCCACTCCCCCACTTTCTTTCTAAC
>NC_056748.1:1130465436-1130520436 GCF_019279795.1 Protopterus annectens | reverse complement strand
TTTTTGATGGTCAAGCAGTTCTTTAAATTTTGTTCATACATTGAGGCAAGAGGCAATTCTGTTCATTCTTGATCCAACTATAATAATTTCTACATGAGTTACTTTAGCTGCTAAGCTTATAAATTCTTTAAATGAAGGAGTAAATTCATTTTTCCAGTTTTGTGTGATCACTTTTCTGGAGATGGTCAGTACAGTCCACAATATGTTATATTTTCTTCTTTTAACACAAGTGGGAATATGGGTATTAAAAAGAATTAATGATTTAGAAAAAAAAAACGCCTGCAAAAAAGAATTAATATTATTCCAGAAAGGAATCAAGACAGTACAATCAAAGAACATGTGTTGCCAATCTGCTTTAAGTTCTTTCTTCCATTTCCAACAAAGTTGCTTTTTCTTCTACATCAATTCAATTTTAGAAGGGGTGAAGAAGGACCTATATAAAAACTTCCATGTAAACAAATGCCATCTAAGAGATGAAGTATGTTTAGATGATAATAGAAATATTTTTTGTCTTCTTCACTTCATGGTCTATTATTGATTTGGGTAAAGTAGTTCCAATATGTATCATTACATGTTTTAATTTCCCCTATTAAATGCTTCATACAATTTGGACAAGAGACCATGTCCCAAGGAATTTTGTTGCAATAAAAATATGATACAGTCAGTTTTGACACATGATCCCTTATCATTTGCATTGGCTTAATTTCCCCCTCTCTATATATGGTCTACAAGAATGTATAGCTAACCACATATCTTTATCCAAATCATATTTATACCTAATGTAATCTACTGAAAGTAGCTTTTTATCTTTCATTAACTGAAAGAGTACAACAGATTCTTCTCTTTAAAGCAACTGTTGTTTTTAAACTTGAAGTAGGGACGTTACTTTGCTTATATACTATAGGAAACATAAGGAAAAAACATGTTTTATAAGCCAGATTTATATATATAAAATTTATAAAAGTATTTAATATAGTCAAAATGAAGTAAGAATCACTTGTTTGGTGACTTTTCCCTATAATGTAATCCTTTAATAACCAAAAATAAACTACTTAATATAAGATGATAATTAGTATATCTACTACAGTTAGAATGCATAAAAAGGTTTCCTAAAAATTCTTTCCATCCAGCTGTGTAAGTATTGTTGATACAAAGATATATTTTTTTCATTACTGATGATAATTAATATAATTATTTGTCTGGTAGTCCTATTCCCCCTTCTTCCCAGTCTCTTATATGATGATTTAATGTAATTCTTGGTTTGTCAGGGAACCAAAGAAATTTCAAAATTAAAGTATTAAAATCATTAATACAGGTTTTAATAGGAATTAATGTTAATGACTGAATAATATGTAGGATTTTTGGCAATATAATCATGTTGATGATAGAGAGTCTTTCTTCCATTGTAAAGATAATTTTATTCCATTTGTACATTATATTCTTTATTTACACAATTAGCATAATTATAATTTACTATAGCTTTAGTATTATCCATTATGGTTATTCCCAAGTAATTCATTTTCTTTTCTTTAACAATATATTTAAGGAACTTATTTGGGATGTTATTCCTATTTATGTTTATCGTTAAAATGTTTGTTTTGTTATCATTAAATGTTAAACCAGATTTTCTTTGAAATAGTTCCATTGCTAAAAATGTTGCAAATATAGATTTATTATCACTCAATGTCAATAAGATGTCATCTGCAAACAACTGAATTGTAGAAATTGAATTCTCTGTTACTTTAATACAATTTATACCTGTATTTGAGCTAATAAAATTAGCAAAAGGTTCTATAACTTGGGGAAAAAGCAGAGGTGAAAGAGGACATCCTTGTTTAATTCCTTTTAATACTTGTATAGAATCAGATGTAAAAGTACCTATTTTGACATATGCAGAGCAATCTGTATAGAAGAGATTAGTAAAATGTGCAAAGCTAAAAAACAAAACAAACAAAAATATTGTATTCTTCTAGAACTAGAAAGAGATATTTCCAGTTGACTGAGTCAAAAGCGCTATTTATATCGACACTCATTCATGTTAAGTTCACGTTTGTGTTTGCATAGCTGATTATTGTAATTATTCTTTTAATATTATCATAGGCGTTTCTATTTAAAATAAACCAAGTCTGATGTTTATCAATAATAGAAGGTAGAATGTGTTTTAGTTTATCAGCATGAATTTATTTATTATTTATTTTAAATTTGTTGACAGGGTTAGTCCGACTGAGCTTAGTGGCTCATTTTCAGCAGAGACCTGGGGAGAAAAGGCTCCACAGTGCGATACAATTTAATTACATAAGAGAATTAGATTTTATGCAAAATCAGTAATTATTCACTGCCTACATAAAATGTGAGTATAGTTTTATATTAGTAGTTGAAAATGAAGCCGTGCCAAGAGTAAAGCATTAAACCAATACAAATGAAATACATAAATAGTTCTATATCCATGTTACAAACAATAATTTGTAGACATTTTGGCTAGTATAGCTCCAAATTAGGAGAGAGAATAAGAGCAGAGTGAAGAGGAAGAGAGATGTGTAAAGGAGGTTGAAAGGCTTAAATAAGATTGTAGGTTGCTCAAGGAAAGGGGCTAGTGAGCTTATGCAGGAAAAAGGGGGATAGTGAGAATTATACAGGGAGAAGTGTGTAGGTGGGAGGGAGGAGGTGATAGGAGTCTTTGCCATGAATTGCCATGAATAGCTAGTAAATCTATATTTAGAAGTGAAATGGTTCTGTAAGAAGAGCATTGAGCAGGATCCTTGTCAGTTTTTAAAATATGATAGATAAGGGTAGCTCTCCAAGAAGAAGGAACTTTAAGTCCTTAACTGTAGAAACATCCTTATGTAATGTGTAGGGCTTCTTTAGGTAACAGCTTTTAAAATTCAGATATTATTCCATTATTACCTGGTGTTTTATTAGACTTCAATTTAGAAATTTGAGTTTGAAGTTCAGGCATAGAAATCAATTTGTCAATTTCATTTGATTATTTGATAGTCTAGCTTTTATATTTTTTCTAATAAATTTTATTTATTTCTTTTATTTAACATTTGTTTACCGGGATAGTCTGACTGGATGCATGTCCATTTTCAGCGGAGGCCTGGGGAGAAAAGCTCCACATAGACAAACTTACAGAGTACACAGAAATTAGCAAACGATTATAAAAACAAAGTGATTATATACAATGGCTTAGTAGTGTTCCCTAGTAGGGACTCACAATTCTCATGGACAGACTCATTTAAAAGTAAGAGACATCAGATTGGAGGCAGAGCTTGATGACATAGTTACAAGTTATGATAATTACAGATTATGCTTTTAGTTTATAACTTAATCAGGGTTGGTACATGGGCATAGCCAATTCACTTTGAGATACTGTTTGAAGTTTGTTTTGAAGAGATTTTTGGAGGATTGTAGGGTTATATAGTTTGGCAACGAATTCCAGGTTTTGCCAATGAAGATGGCAAACAGGGATTCACCAGCAGAGTTATTAACTTTGTGGGTTTGGACCAGTCGTTTATCGACTGACTGTAGGGATCTTAGGTTACTATGTGGCTTAATATTTTTAAGTGAGGGGGTATCCTCAGGGTGGTACAAAATTTTTTGCACTATTAAGAGTTGATTGAATTGAATTAAGCTGGGCAGTTCTAGCCGCTCTAGTTGTTTAAGGTTCTGGTAGTGGTGGATTCTACAGGTGGAGCCAGTGGTGAATCTGGCAATATGATTGTAGCTATGGGACAGCTTACCTAGTTTGGATTTGTTGAGGTTTGAGAGTACAGGCGAGGTATACAAAAGAGCAGAGAGTAGGTGTGATTGGGTGATTACAGTCCTGGTTAGTAGGGTTAAAAATGTCTTGTTTCTATACAGTGATAAATGTTTTGATTGTTTCCTCTGGATCTACTAGTATATTATTTTGATTAATTTTATTGTAATAATTTCTGAATTCCTTTAGAATATTTTCTATTTCTGTTACTTTTCTTTTCTTTCTATGTAAATAGATTTCTTTGATGTGACTGGAAACACAACACACATGCACCTATGCAGAGGTCCTCAATAAATACTTAGCTAAACAATGGACACCTCCAAAATACACTCACAAGCATTCCAGACGCAACAGCAAAGACATCACACATAGCAGACAACGCACCAGTGTCTCACAAACACAGTCCATAAGGAATAAAAATAAACCAAACATACTAGTCATTGGCAACTCAGTTGCGATACACACCGATGTCCCACTTACCAGGCTTGACAAGGTCACGGTCAGTTGTCTGTCAGGTGCCAGAATCCACCACATCACACTTGCACTTAAGTCTCTCCACAACATGTACAAGTATGACTCTGTCATTGTACATGTTGGTGTGAATGACTTGAGATGTACTTCCCTGGGCTATATGAAGGGAGCCATGATTGAACTCTCAGAGTATTTGTCCCAGGTAGGTATGACTGTAGCACTAAGCAGCATCCTACCTTCACCAAGAATGAAACCACAGTACCAACAAAAATAATTTACTTCAACAATTGGCTTAGTTTGTGGTATCTTTCCAAGGGGATCCAGTATCTGTCTGCCTGGGATGACATGGTTCACAGGCCTCGATGCTTTGCAGAGATAGCCTCCACTTGTCACCCCTGGGATTCTGGACCCTGGCCAAGGCTCTTGCCTCCCCCATTGTGCCTTTTTTTAATCAATGTCCCAAAGGCAAATCTTCCAACATATAAGATCTGGTAAAACCAACAAATATGAAACACTAAAAAAGCAACAAAGGTGCTGGAGAACATAAACAAAAGGCTTTAATAACGTGAAGCGCTTTTCATCCAGTACAGTGACTGGACTTCATCAGGTCTGATGAAGTCCAGTCACTGTACTGGACAAAAAGCGCTTCACATTATTAAAGCCTTTTGTTTATGTTCTCCAGCACCTTCGTAACATATAAGATCTGACAAAAAGCAAATTAGAAGTTACAAAGACATGCGTCTGGAGTGTTTCTCCCCAAGCCTTCACTGAAAATTGGCTTCATTCTCAGTCTGACTTTCCCGGTAAACAAATGTTAAATAACATAAATAAAAGTCATGCTGCTTAATGCTAGGAGCTTTAACCTGAAAATGCACTCACTGGAGGCTGTCCTCACACTAGAAGATGCTGATGTCTGTGCGTTCACAGAAACTTAGTTCAGGGCTGGAGAAAGCACCCCTGCCTTACCAGGCTATACCTCATTCTACACATTCTGACCTCAAAATGCGGTCAGGAAGACTAAGGGTGGTGGAGTCTGTATATTCATTAAGGACAGGTGCACCTCCAGACTGGTTTGCCAGCATGATGTACTGGAATTACTCCAGGTGCAGCTGACAGTTGGCAAGACACCCATCTATGTTATAGCCAGCTATAGACCCCCCACCATGACTCAGGACAGCCACAACTACCTGGACCTACTTGACTCCATCAAGGTACCCCCTAACACCCTGATCCTTGGTGACTTCAAGTACCCCACCCTAGGCTGGGTGAACTATTCCTGCACTAATGCACTCACCCAAAGATTCCTCGACTTCATCAGTTGTAATGCATTATACCAGTTTATCTTATCCCCCACAAGGTGAGATAACATTCTGGACATGGGTCTCACCAACATGAGTGATCATGGAACCACTCCCATAGTACATTCTTCCCTGGTGAGATCAGATCATAGGTCTGTCTCATTCAAAGTTTTTATCTTACCCAACCTCCCCCCTCCCTAGCCATAAGCAGGCTAAAAAACTTCTGAAAAGCTGACAACAGCCTCCTAAGGGTGGGTATTAGTAGCTTCACACCACCGGCTCCTTAGAGGATGCAGACAACTATGCTGAACTATGCCAGTGCAATATACAAGCACCTGTGCAACTGTATGGACTTAGCCATACCCAACAAAACTAAAACCTGCTCCTCAAGGAAACACAAACCTGTTTGGTGGACATCCTCTACCCACAGGCTTTACAAAAAAAAGGAAGAAACTGTTGTTCAAGGGTAAAAAGGAACAAATTCCAAATTGGAAAAACTCCCTCCTCAGTCTCAACAACCAAATTAGATAACTAGTGAAAACCTCAAGTCAATTATGAATTGAAACTAGCCTTGGAAACAAAGGGAAACCACAAAGCCTTCTTCGATTATGTCAGGAACCACCATGCAAAGCCCAGGTTTGTTCTGAATTAGTACTTAAACTGATCCTATTGACTTAGCCAACCTGCTAACAGATAGATTCAGTACAAACTTCACCCACTATCCCCCCAAAGGCCCATTTGACATCCCCAGTACTTGTCCCACACCTCACATCTCTGTAGATCAAGTGTTAAAGGCCCTATCCAAGGCAAAGAACATAGCTTCCATGGGACCTGATAGTATCCCAGGCTATTTTCTGCACCATCTCCAGCAAGAACTAACTTTGCCATTAAGTACCCTATTCAACCACAACGTAAGTACAGGCTTCATTCCAGCCGAGTGGAGAGCTGCCATTGTTATCTACTTGCACAAAGGCGGTGCCACTACTGATTCTGGAAACTATTGCCCTCATTAGCTTGACAAGTCTCATCTGTAAAGCCATGGAGTGTATTATTATGGATCTCATAAACAAGGACATAGGTTATCTCCAAGCACCAGACCCCACCCATTTCAGATTAGTCAATGGCAGATTTTGCCTGTTGAACTTGGTTGACTTTGAGACTGTCACCAAGGCCCAGGATGAGGGAAAATCAGTACATACAGCTTACCTTGACTTTGCCAAGGCGTTTGACACAATTCCCCACTCAGGCATAGGATCATAGGAGGTTACTGGGATGGTGGCCTAATGGTTAAGGTGTTTGCCTTACAAACAGAAGGTGCAGGGTTTGAGTCTCACAAGGGATAATTGGCTAGGCTTAAAATGGCTGCAAGGGCAGTTAGTCTAGTACAAACCTATGAACCTAAATAACTAGGCTAATGGCTCTGGGGCCCTTACAAGCTTGGCCAAGAGTTTATCCCCAAAAAAGAAACCTCAGTCAGCACCTGTCTCCCTGTCAATGAGGGGCAAAGGTGGAACCCCTGGGACTAATTTGTGGTTTCTCATCCATGCATCAAGTTTGTGCTTGAAGAGAGTCAGCGTCCAGAGATGGAGCAGCCTCTGGGAGACAAACCTGTCCCTCCAGTAGCTTTTGTTGATGCTGCATATTTGATTTATGCCTTTTGAACAGGTAATGTGCGAAGAGTTAGACTTGCAGATATGGAGCATCTCTAGTAACAACAAGGTCTGATATTGCCTTGTAGGTGAGACACAGATTACCTCTGCTTTTCATCAAAAAACTAACAACTTGTCATAAATCCAAAACTCATCAGGTGGGTGGCCACCTGGCTCACTGATAAAGACTCACAAGGTCAAAATAGGTGCCACCACCTCCGACAGCAGACCTGTCACCACTGGTGTGTCCCAGGATTCTGTCCTGGGACCCCTACTGTTTGGCATCTACTTCTCAGAGGTCCAGGAAAAGACAAAAGGCCTGAGATGACCAAGTTTGCAGATGACTAAGTTGGGTGCTGTCATTGTCTCCCCAATTGGCGTACTGCAAGAGGGTCTCTCAGCAACAAATCACTGGTGCCAAAGTCATGGCTTTAAGTTAAATGCAAAAGTATGTATATCATACCATTTGGCAAAAACATGGCCCCCTACCGATGTGCCTCATCAATGGCACCGCCCCTAAGCACACAACCTGTGGTGAGAAATGTGGGTACCCAGGTTGACAACAGTCTCCCATTCGACCATCGTGTAGCAGCAGTGGTCAGAAAAGCCTTTAACTTGGTTCATCTCATAAGTAAAGGGATTGCATGCAGAAAAAGGAGGTTATTACATCTCTGTATTCCTCCCTCATTAGGCCAATAATTGAGTACAACCCCACATTTGGTACATACCTTTCCAAACATCTGCACCAACTGGAAATGCCACTGAAATACCTCACAAAGAGAATCCATGGCCTCCAACACCTGTCCTGTGAGGGAATGCTCAAATCCCTATCACTCTACTCGGTCTCATACAGATTGCTCAGAGATGATCTGTGTCTTGCCTACAAGGCAGTATTGAACCTTACCCTACTACAGATGCTCCATATCCATAAGTCTAACTCTTCATGTATTACCAAATTGATAGGACTAAATCTAATATGCAACCTCAACAAAACCTGCCGGAGAGAGAGGTTTGTCTCCCAATGGCTGCCAAGTTTCTGGAATAGACTTCCCATACATGCCAGAGTACATCGCTGACCCTCTTCAAGCACAACCTTGATGAGTGAATGAGAAACCACAAATTTGTCCCAGGGTTTTCACCTGTGTCCCTAAATGACAGGGGTGACGGGTGCTGACTGAGGTTTCTTTTTTGGGGATAAACTCTTGGATAGGCTTGTAAGGGCCCCAGAGCCATTAGCCTAGTAACCTCCTATGATGCTATGAATTTACTGAATAAATAATTTTGGTGGCTAGACTCTGCATTGACTTTGGGTTGATAGAAAAGTTAATTATCCTAAACCTCTCAAGACTGATTTTGGTTTTATGGTTTAAAATTTCCAAGTGTTTGCCATTTACCGTATTGATCTCTTCTATGTTTTTTATTCTTCAGTTTTTCTAACTTCATCTTATCAAATTTTCCCTGTATTTCATTTAATTCTTCGTCCCATTGTTTTTTCTATTTGATTGCCAATTAGTGATTCCACCAAACAGATCTGCTTTTAGAGCATCTCATATATAGATTTCTGAAGTATCCACTGTATTGTTAATTTCTATCTTCTTCTTTTTGGCTTTTTCCTGGTTAGGGGTTGCCACAGCGGATCACCTGTCCGCTCATGATTGGCAGTGGAGTTTTACAGTGCCGAGTTGCCAGTCCAGCACCCAACCTTCCACAGAAGGCACACACATGCACACACTCACACCTAGGGCAATTTAGAGTGCCCAATCCACCTACAGCATGTCTTTGGGATATGGTAGGAAACCGGAACACCCGGAGGAAACCCACATGACCACAGGAAAGACATGCAGAATCTGCACAGAAGGCACCCCAGCCGAGGATCGAACCAGGGAACCTCTTGCTGTGAGGCGGCAATGCTTAACCGCTGCACCACCGCGGCCACCCACTGTATTGTTAATTTCTGTAAAGGAGAATATTTCTTTAAGGAAATAGTCTTTAAACTCTTGTAAACCTGTTATATATGCTGGTATTTTTTCTTATTTTAACATTATTATTAAAGTTCAAAGACAATCTGAAAATGGGCAACTTACAGTCTTAACTTTACTCAGCTTGTCTACTAGTTCACTAGAGATATAAACTCTGTCTATTCTGGATTGTGTTCCATGCCTATGAGAATAATGCATAACGATTAATGAATCTGGCTGTGAAAATACTTTTATATCTCCAAGATGAAATAATTCAGCAAAGTTCATTAACTTTTTGCAGACAGATGAATTTTCCTTTTACTGTTTGTTTTAGTATCACTTGGTGATAATATACAGATAGTCTCCTGCCAAAATGATACTTCCTTTTGCATATTGAATTACTTGCTCTAAATGTTGATCAACTGTCTTGACTCCTATTCCTGGAATTCAGTACACATTAACAAGAATTAATATCTTCTTATTGTATTTTATAATAGCAGTTCAGAACATACCTTTATCATCTTCATATGTTCCCATAACTTCAGGCATAGGTGAAGAATTCTTCCATAAATTGCCACTCCCCTTTTTTCTGATTATGTTAACTAGATAGTATAGTGTAAGTCTTAGTATTGTCTGTTTATATCGCCTGCTAATAAGAGTGATTCCTGTAGAAAGATAATCTGAGAATTAAACAGCTGCAGATATCTGTTACCCCTCTTGCTTCCATTGTTTAATCCATTAACATTTATAGAAACAGTTAATAAATGTCATTTTTCCTATTGATCAGAAACATATATTTATTTCTCAAGGTAATAATGCTCTATAAAGAACTCCTTATTAATGCTAATACAAATAGTAAATTCTGAAAGTAGATCAAGAAATAAAATCCTTACATTTATGGACACTCACAAAAAAGCAATAAGTAAGATTGTCATAAAACAATTAGTTCTAACCCCCCTCCTACCCCTCATGGAGTCTAACACTCCATGCCTGAATAGTCCAACCATCCAAGCAAACCAACTCATCCAATATTCTTACAAAGAATGAGAAGAAAGAGACCCCCAAACCCCTCTCCCACAAATATGTATAGAATTGTAATAACATTTAGCTAAAAGTATAGCTGTATCCGATATGAATATAAATAAGGAGAACTGCTGTTTCATTTTTAGACCTATTTACTAAGAAAAAACATTTCTGAGCTGTATATATCAAAGAAAGGTACTTGCGTATTATTGTAACCATGTTATAAATGAATTGCTCTGCAGTTGTGCATGCTATAGATGGATAAACAGCATGATTGTAAGTAAAACTGCTTCTGCATTTTGGCCTTTGTTGATAGTACATATATACAGTTCATACTGGCTTCTTCAAAATCCATGGGACCATTCAAAGTGATTGCAACAGTTGTGGAATGTAAACTAAAAATCACCAGCATCTATGGTGCGGTACTATCATTGAAAGTGAAAACTACTTCAGCGTTGGTGCCCTTCTCTAAATCTGTGGCATTTAATGTAATTATTAACCTCCCCTTTGGAGCATTTCCTTCCACAGGTTACAACATACTGACTCTGTCTGAACACATGAGGATTGTTGTTGGCATCTAAGATGTTAACTATAATCTTAGCCACAGCAGAAGGTTGGGGGTGCCCCCCATCATACACTGTCATTGTTAGCAGATGCATTTTGCTGTGTTCCCTGTGAAGAAGTCTTTCCAGTAAAAGTTCTGGGAATTCTTTATTGTTTGTAAGGTTAGGATTTTTTTGAATCCAATGTCTGTTCAGGCTAAGTTAGAAACATTGACAGATTTCGTACCAATGTGTGGATCAGAGGCCCGCTCGAACGGAATTGGGATATAGCCACTGCTGCCTCAGAAATATTCAGAACTATTTTGTTTTTTTCCAAATTTTGGTGTATTATCATTAATGTGTAATATATTAACATATTCATTTCAACATGATAGACTTAATTTGGGTTTTCTAACATTACTTCAATATTCATAAGACATACAGGGTTTGTTCCACAAAGCTGTTTTTGGTGCTTGCCAGTCATTGATTTTATATCCAAATACTGACCATGTCTAGAAGAAGCTGTGTGACACTTCCTGAGAAGTAGCATTTTTATGTCTAATGATGTATCATTTGCAATATTGCACTATAATAGTATATCAGTTTTACTTACAGTCATGCTGTTTACCCATTTGTAGCATGCACAACTGCAGAGTGAGTCAATTAGAACCTGGCAGTTGCAATAATATGCAAGTACCCAAATAAATTATTAAAGAACAAAATGGACTATGATTTACTATTACAAAGATAAATCCTCAGCATTTTTTATTTCTTTGGAATCTTCATGTGTATACTTATATATTTTGCCATAAAAATAAAACTTTAAATATTATATTTGCATTGATTTGCCTCAAATAATACCTTTGAACAATATATACTTTTTCCTGTTTCAGTTTTAAGTGTTCATACTTCATGCAACATATTAACTTGTGTTCTGCTATGCTAGCTTGTATAGCTATGTGTTGTTACAATGAAATTTCATCTAATGCATATTCAGAAGGCTCCACCTTTTATATAAATTATCTTTCCAAAGCTGCCTGTCAGACCAAATCTCCAAGCTGGAGCAGTTCTATGCTGTCAGTTTGGTTGGGAATTTGAAAGTCATTTACCTCAAAAGCTTCACGTAATATAGTGAAAGCTAAAAGCTTGAGCCTCAGAGAAAGGAGCTTCATTTCTAAACCACACTGAAGCTCTTTGCATAAGTAAAGCCCTCAAATAACAATAATTTTCATTACATACACCAGGCTTGATCTTTCACTCAAGTAGAGAGCTTTAAGGTTGTTTAAAATACTAAAACCTCTTTAAACAACCATAAAAGACACTTCCCCACCCCACCTCATGTTTCATTGTGTCTAGCAAAAACAATAGCTTATTATCTAAGACTGTATACTGGCTCTCCAGGCAGTCTTAGAATGCATTTACTAGTTTTAACAAAGCTTCCTTCTAACTATGGCTCTAGCAAGTGTTTACTTTGGATAAATTCTACTCATTTTATGTTAAAATGATGGTGGTGGTATTTTGTATAATACACTGTTTAAGTGACAGATAGAAATTAACACTGCTGTTACTTTTCCCAAAAGCATCAATAAAAGCAAGATAGTATTAACGATATATGCTGTGTTCAAGCCTGTAATGGTAGCTATACAAGATAAACAAATGTGAGTATAACTGTGTGCCATGTAGCAGTGTTTACTATTTCAAAAATAAAATATGCAGTAACATCTAAGCAAGCAATTTCACATAGGAACCTGCAACTTTATATATTAATATAAACAGTGAACGTTTTGTTAAAAAAATGTATACTTTTTTGTTCCAACTCATAAAAGATATTGTCAATTAATTGTAAAATAAATAAGTATAATGCCGAAAAAAATAATTCAATTACCTTTCATATACAGTTTACTTGCTTGAAGTCAAGTCTCTGTTTGTCATAACTGAGTATGTTGTTGTTTCTTGCTTTATTGTTAAAGGTTTATATAAAACTAAAATTTTGCTTGTTTACAAAAAGGAAAAAACAAACATGCATCAACATCATATTACTTTCCTTGTAAATAAGGATTGAAGAAAGGGAAAAGGAAAATTTCTTCGTTGTTCCCTTACTTTTTTTTTCTTTTTCTCACTTATCTTCCTTCCATTTTAATCTATATGCCTCTTTGAGGATATATTAGTCCAATCCATTTGCTCTGTTTATTCAAGAATTTTATTTGTTTGTAGAAATGACAAAGCAGGGTCAGGGTTGTCGAAGAGTTTAACATCGAAGAGTTTAACCCCATTTGTAAGGAAAATCTTTAGTCTGTCCAGGAACAATAAATGTACTTTTATTTGCTTCTTAAGTTCTCTAATAAGTGGATGGAATTGTTTTCTTTTTACCATCACTGTTGTTGAGTAGTCATTGTCAAAATGCACAATATTTCCATCATATTTAATTGGTGACCTAGCCCATGCAGTTTTAAGTAACAATTCTTTGTCTTGAGATGAAATAAACTTCATCATTATAGATCTCAGAGAAGAACCAGGTTTTGCAGCAGGTTTACCTAGGGACCGGAGTGCTCTCCCTATCCCAAAACAGAGAGTGTTAGGGAGATCTAAAAACGCAGGAAGCCAGGCAGTTAAAAAAGAAATAATTGGGGTAGGCATAATGGTTAAGGTAATTACCTTACAGACAAGAGGTATGGGGTTTGACTCTCACTAAAGAGAAATTTGCTAGGCTTAAAATGGTCTACAAGGGCAGTCAGCCTAAAACTTACCTGTACCTTCAGGAAGTCCAAACATACAAATATTATTCTTTCAAGATCTATTTTCCAGGTCATCTACTTTAGCTGACCAGATTTTATTTTGCTGCAATAAAAGTCAAATTTTTCTCCTTCATTTAGCCTTCCAGCCATAATATTAAGGGATTTTTTGATGCCAGAGATCTTTTTTTTTTTGTACCCGAAGAGCCTCATAAATTTGTTCCATTTGTTTGGAATAGTCTTTCTTAAAATCATCAATTTTGTTGTCCAATCTGTCCATTTTTAATGATAATTCTTGAATACGAGACAAAAGTGATTGAAACTCTCTCTTGCATGAAGAATCCTGAAGTGCTGCCTTAGTGTAGTTCATGTTGCTGCTGGATACAATGAAAAAAATTTTTACAGGAAAGTTATTCGATTTTCAGTTTTTTCTTGAAATAATCCTTTATAACACCAAGGGCTATGGAAATTCACTAGTTTGAACTGTTTAGGATTATTCAAACAATTTCTTGTCAGAAATATATCTTTTGTAGCAGAGAAGTGAAGAAATGCTGCCATCCTCGTCTCATGCTGGCCATGCACGACTTGCAACATTTATTAACTGCTACCATGATGAATGTGTTATATTTCTGATACTTCCAAAAATCTTGATAGATTTTATTTGACTTATTAAAACTATTTGTTATGTTCACTGAATTATGCAGGTCTTCAGGATATATCACACGCAAATGCAATTTCTTATTTTCTAGAGTTGTTTCTCTTTAAAATGAATTGAGATTTTTAACACCTTAACTAAGTCTATGAAGATGGTTTCCTTTTTCTTTACTTTGGATTTTGTTGCAATTAAACAATTTTGAATTTTGACCAGGTGATCTTGACTTATTTTATTTCAGCACAATTTATGGATTCTACTAAACTCAAAATGCTAAATAGTTTTTATTTATCAATTGTAAATAAAATATGGAAATCACCTTTTTTACTGATCTAGTCTCAACATTCTTTAATTTTCATACAAAATCATTCTAATTACTGTTAATCAACAATAATAAATAGCCAACTAAAAAGTGAGAACATTGTGATCTAAAGGCAAGACGTCACTTTAGTAGAACAAGTCTTTTTGTACTATAATCAGTGGAGACATTGATTCTATCAGTGCATGCTCTGAGTTTCAAAGATGTTGGAACAGACAGTAAACAAAATTCATTGGGCAAAATCAGCTGCATCTCTCCAATTCAGCTGTGCTAGCTAGATGTTTAGAGACTAAGGAAAAGCTAAAATCTAAGTTAACTATTATCCTAGTCCCCTTCAATAAACACATCACACAGAATGACATTTGACGACCTTTATTAAAACTTCCATAACATAGATTTGTTCACCAGCTTTATTATTTACAACTGAACATAATATCATTGATTCTAAACACAGCATAAACATCCTTGTAATGTTAATCAGGGCAGTGTACCTACTCACCCTGCCCCAGTAAGCAGCGTCCATACCTCTGTTCACTTACTTATAAATTGCCATCCTTGTAATGCTAAACAGGGCAGTGTACCTACTCGCCCTGCCCAGTAAGCAGCGTCCATACCTCTGCTCACTTACTTATAAATTGCCATCCTTGTAATGCTAAACAGGGCAGTGTACTTACTTGCCCTGCCCAGTAAGCAGGGTCCATACCTCTGCTCATTTACTTTACTTATGAGGCAGCATCCCATCTCACTTCATGCACCATTCATTGAATTACCTTCCACCAATTAAGCAGCATCCTTACCTCAGCTTACTCAGAATCCTGCATACCATCCATGAAACACACCCAAATGAAACAAAATAAAAATACCCACGACTCCACTGTACCACCAGGACATCCTATCCAAGAGAATACATTCCTTTTAAACCACTTCCTTCCAGCCACTAATCATGGTCAACCCGAACAGAGCGACAACCTATAGCCATGACACTGTCAACTGTAGCATATCACCTTAGCCCACCAAACTACTTAGTTCTGGCTGTGCAGTAACCTGATTACTGGAGGGAATAATCAAACTCCAAATCTTTAATGCCCTAACCCGAAAAGGCAGAAAACCAGCCCCTTTTACCCAGTTCCTGAAAACTCACGTATTTGCAACCATGAGGTACTCTATGTGCCCAGCCATAAACACCGTCAATTCACTCATTCTTAATTGACAATCCGGACTAGCACCCAGGCCACCCCACTCAGAACCTCCTAGCAACTGTCCAAACTAGAACACTGAATGACTAACCTTCCTTAACCACTGCTTGTCCCTGGTCTTTCCTCCCAAAGGTTGATGTCCCCTATGCTACCTCTAGCTGTAGTAAGAAATTGAAACCTGACCTACTGCTGCCAAATCCTGCAATCATTAAACCTTTTATCTCCCATGTAAACAATGCACCTAAAAAGTATTAAACTTCACTGGCTTGCAACAGCCATAAGGCTTTAGCCTAATAAGTTCCTGTGCTTCTATGAATGTTGTGACTCCACTCATTCCATGGGACCCCTAACCCGCCCCAACAGTGTTTCCTCTGGATCCCCTACCTACCTTTTCCTTACTTGCCCGCTATACCAATGCAATAATCAGCTCCCACTAATTGAACATAGAACTCTAACATGCATTAATAAGGTGATTACTCAGACCATCAGTATAACTGTTGCCCACTTGAGCTCGCCATGTTTAATCTCCTCGCACACCTCTGCTTCCATCATCTGAAAACTCACCATGTAACCCCACAACTGGTATTCCTGGCACCACCATCTACAAAGAAAAGGAACAAAAGTAAGTCTTCTAAACTGTTCCACTTTATACCCACCTATTCCAAATGATAGCAGCAGTATTCCAAAACCCCATCTGCAAGAAAGAAAAAGTGACATTTAAATCATATAAAATACATAACGTACATTCAGAGAGTCAACACCCAACACATCTATGACAAAGCAGCCATAATTAAAACTAAACTTCTAATAACCCTATCAAATACCAATGTGAATTGTACTACCATTCGAGTATATTACAACTAACCCCACACATGAAGGGACATATCAATATCGATAAGCCAGGATAACCTTGCGATTCCATACCACATCCATAGCGCACTGTATAGGCCAAGCTAACATATATTGCAAAACCATCTGCATAATAGAAACAGACCCAAAACATGCCATAATCATGCACACTTGATACTATGCAATTAACTAGTGACACTATGCAATTAGCCAGCAACATGTACATTTAAAAGAGGTTACCTGTCCTTATACCCCATGCCTTTTTTTTCACTTATTTAATTATCTATATATAAATCAACTATTTCCTAAATGCCATTCCCTAATAAGGGGTTGACTGTCCATGCATGACAGTTAAACACTCGCAGAGCATGGACCCCTTATGCCTCCCCAGCTTGTTCTGTAACCAGCTTTAATTAACTAGTACCTCCACTGTTTGTGATACATTGTCTAATGCAAGGTGGTGTAAAACAAAACCTTGTCAAAATGTAATAACCGAGTTTAGCAAAATATTTGCACTTGCTGGCGCTATAGTGATAGAAAGACTAAACAAGGAGAACTGCTTTTTTTGAAAATTAACAGCCCCCTATCCTACATGAAACAAGCAAGCCAATACCCACCTGATCCTGTAGTAGCAGGAAAACTTCTGAAGCTTACAATGTATGACGCTTGCCCCCCCCCCCTTTTTTTTTTTTTTTAAACCTATAGCGATCTGCAGCCCCAACGCATATATTATCCCCCCTGAACTGATGCAGTCTTCCTTCTGCACTTAACTTTCTAGCAGACACTGTTAATACTCTCCAGAAACAAATAAGTCCCAACACCAGTCTGGACCACTATTCCTGTCTGAACATGCCTCCCCTTCTCTACGCATGCGTGCCCAAAGGAATTGCCTACTGGCCTCACAAAGCCTGCAAACGAGCTACAATGGAACATCAACAAACACCACTCCTTAGCTAACACTGCAATGAAAACCCTCCTCGTGGCTGATACCAACCTCACCCATGGCCTGCAAAAAGGCATCAAACTAGCCAGGCACACCTGACCCACCTAGGTGGCAAAACCACTCCAAGCCAAAATAATCATCCGAAGGACATGGAAAGAAATGCACATTTCACAAAACATTTCCACAAAACATTTACCAAGGATTCAGAAAAAGCCTCACTCATGTATAAACCAAACCCACACTAGCTGTCTAACAACCACTACAAACTGTATGCACCATCTCCACATGTGTACATGTACCCTGCCATACAATTTCCTAGGGAGACCGGAGGTTGCGATCCCTCCAAAACTGGAGCATACCCTCCCCTTGAAAACACAGACTACTCACAATTTTCTGAAAAAGAGCCACAACACCCCACATTTACAATATGCACAATTGAAAAATTAGCACCCAACAAAGTCCAGTGTCTTCACCATCTCCATTGCTACAGTCTAAAAGAGCAATGCTCACCATACTGACTTATCTACAGCAAAGGATCCAGCCTCACCAGGCAGTGCTCAGCATACTGACTTATTTACAGCAAAGGATCCAGCCTCACCAGGCAGTGCTCGACATACTGACTTATCTACAGTGAAGGATCCAGCCTCACCAGGCAGTGCTCGCCATACTGACTTATTTATAGCAAAGGATCCAGCCTCACCAGGCAGTGCTCGCCATACTGACTTATTTACAGCGAAGGATCCAGCCTCACCAGGCAGTGCTCATCATACTGACTTATCTACAGTGAAAGATCCAGACTCACCAGGCAGTGCTCGCCATACTGACTTATCTACAGCAAAGGATCCAGCCTCACCAGGCAGTGCTCGCCATACTGACTTATCTACAGCAAAGGATCCAGCCTCACCAGGCAGTGCTCACCATACTGACTTATCTACAGCAAAGGATCCAGCCTCACCAGGCAGTGCTCGCCATACTGACTTATATACAGCGACGGATCCAGCCTCACCAGGCAGTGCTCGCCATACTGACTTATCTACAGCGAAGGATCCAGCCTCACCAGACAGTGCTCGCCATACTGACTTATCTACAGTGAAGGATCCAACCTCACCAGGCAGTGCTCGCCATACTGACTTATCTACAGCGAAGGATCCAGCCTCACCAGGCAGGAAAACTTCTGAAGCTTACAATGTCTGATGCTTACCCTTTTTTTTTTTTTAAACCTATAGCGATCTGCAGCCCCAACGCATATATGCAAAAAAAAAAATAAATAAAAAATAATGTTCTACTTTTAATACTATTGCATTTATTACTTTTGATTAAAATATATTTGATCTGTTTTATAACCAGAAATTGTATAATGTTACTCTCTGTAATCTTCATGTAATCTATGTGTGGAACTTAATCTTTGTATAATCTGTATGTGGAGCTTTTCTCCCCAGGACTCCATTGAAAATGGGTTCTTTAGGCCCAATGGACTATCCTGGTTAAACAACTGCAAATAAATAAACAAAAATAAATTAATAAATAAATAAATAAATATATCATCCCCCCTGAACTGATGCAGTCTTCCTTCTGCACTTAACTTTCTAGCAGACACTTTTAATACTCTCCAGAAACAAATAAGTCCCAACACCAGTCTGGACCACTATTCCTGTCTGAACATGCCTCCCCTTCTCTACGCATGCGTGCCCAAAGGAATTGCCTACTGGCCTCACAAAGCCTGCAAACAAGCTACAAAGGAACATCAACAAACACCACTCCTTAGCTAACACTGCAATGAAAACCCTCCTCGTGGCTGATACCAACCTCACCCATGGCCCGCAAAAAGGCATCAAACTAGCCAGGCACACCTGACCCACCTAGGTGACAAAACCACTCCAAGCCAAAATAATCATCCGAAGGACATGGAAAGAAATGCACATTTCACAAAACATTTCCACAAAACATTTACCAAGGATTCAGAAAGAGCCTCACTCATGCATAAACCAAACCCACACTAGCTGTCTAACAACCACTACAAACTGTATGCACCATCTCCACATGTGTACGTGCACCCTGCCATACAATTTCCTAGGGAGACCGAAGGTCGCAATCCCTCCAAAACTGGCGCATGCCCTCCCCTTGAAAACACAGACTACTCACAATTTTCCGAAAAAGAGCCACAATACCCCACATTTACAATATGCACAATTGAAAAATTAGCACCCAACAAAATCCAATGTCTTCACCATCTCCATTCCTACAGTCTAAAAGAGCAATGCTCGCCATACTGACTTATCTACAGCAAAGGATCCAGCCTCACCAGGCAGTGCTCGGCATACTGACTTATTTACAGCAAAGGATCCAGCCTCACCAGGCAGTGCTCACCATACTGACTTATTTACAGCAAAGGATCCAGCCTCACCAGGCAGTGCTCACCATACTGACTTATCTACAGTGAAGGATCCAGCCTCACCAGGCAGTGCCCGCCTTACTGACTTATCTATAGTGAAGGATCCAGCTTCACCAGGCAGTGCTCGCCATACTGACTTATTTACAGCGAAGGATCCAGCCTCACTAGGCAGTGCTCATCATACTGACTTATCTACAGCAAAAGATCCAGCCTCACCAGGCAGTGCTCGCCATACTGACTTATCTAAGCAAATGATCCAGCCTCACCAGGCAGTGCTCGCCATACTGACTTATCTACAGCGAAGGATCCAGCCTCACCAGGCAGTGCTCGCCATACTGACTTATATACAGCGAAGGATCCAGCCTCACCAGGCAGTGCTCACCATACTGACTTATCTACAGCAAAGGATCCAGCCTCACCAGGCAGTGCTCATCATACTGACTTATCTACAGCGAAAGATCCAGCCGCACCAGGCAGTGCTCGCCATACTGACTTATCTACAGCGAAGGATCCAGCCTCACCAGGCAGTTCTCACCATACTGACTTATCTACAGCGAAGGATCCAGCCTCACCAGGCAGTGCTCGCCATACTGACTTATCTACAGCAAAGGATCCAGCCTCACCAGGCAGTGCTCGCCATACTGACTTATCTACAGTGAAGGATCCAGCCTCACCAGGCAGTGCTCGCCATACTGACTTTATCTACAGCGAAGGATCCAGCCTCACCAGGAAGTGCTCGCCATACTGACTTATCTACAGCGAAGGATCCAGCCTCACCAGGCAGTGCCCGCCATACTGACTTATCTACAGTGAAGGATCCAACCTCACCAGGCAGTGCGCGCCATACTGACTTATCTACAGAGAAGGATCCAGCCTCACCAGGCAGTGCTCGCCATACTGACTTATCTACAGCGAAGGATCCAGCCTCACCAGGGAGTGCTTGCCATACTGACTTATCTACAGCGAAGGATACAGCCTCACCAGGCAGTGCTCACCATCCTGACTTATCTACAGTGAAGGATCCAGCCTCACCAGGCAGTGCTCGCCATACTGACTTTATCTACAGCAAAGGATCCAGCCTCACCAGCTACCTCTGCTGCCATGTCCTCAGAGGAGGGACCATCCTCCAGACTCCAGAGACCCCCCCCCCAGAATGCTGTCTTCAGCTTGCAGTCACATCCACAGCCGGTGCCTGCACCTCCTCACTCTCACCAAGAGTAGACTGGCCACTAAGCCACTTTCCCAGTTGATTCACTGGACCAAACCAAGCAAATATGTGCAACAGCAAAGAAAACAAAATGACTGTTCATGGCTGCATAATATTCTCTTGTTTTAGCTGTCTAGCTCTGGATATATACAGACTGCTCATGACTACACCATAATGAAAATTTCTCCCATCTCTACTAAAATATGGACAAAAGTAAATGGAAATTAAGCAAAAGTAGAGGCTAGCAGTTTCATTCCAATCCACAAATGCTACTCTGAATAGAACAAAGACAAGGCACCACTCTCCCTGCAGCAAACTCCTCGCTCTGATGCTGAAATCAGAACCTGACACCTGCAACATGGGTCTGAAATGGAAAAAGAAACAGGCACCCTTGTGCTCGACAATGGCCAGTGACAAGCAGCAGAACACAAATTGTACATTGCTTCAGAAAATCACAGCAATTATTCCTCTCTCATAGGACAAACCACCACAGTTTCCAAGTAATTAAAAAAAAAGGGGGGGGGCTAGATGAGCCAGATGAAAGAAAACAGCCTACCTCCAACCGTCCCACTACTGCAACCATCAACCAACCCTGTTGCCATTAGGATCCTCAGTTTGCGGCAACCATCACTATAGTCCCCAACCCTAAATCCCTCAAAACGGACCACCCAGCAAACCAACAATCCGCAGACAAAGACACTGTGGCAAACAACAAACAAATACCAGCACCCACCTAAACTTTGACCAACCCTATCTACTTCTTCCTTGCCACAAGGCCTACCTGACCACCACAGCAGCTCCCAAAGTCGTGTCGGACATGAACTTGCACTGTAGCAAGTCCCTGCCAAAATGTGATTGTTTACCTAACTACACTTGTCTAAACCTCTTAAGCCCCTCCCCACCCTTATCTCATTTCCTCCCAATCCTCCCTGCCTCCAGTTAACCCTTTCACTACCCCAGCTCAACTAATACCCACTAATATCTATCTAACCCCTCATGAAGATGTCCCAGGACAACTTGGTTTGTTGCCAAACTTCATTTCTTGCTGGATTTTTTTATTTTTTTAAATATATGTAAAATCATCTCCCAGAATCAGGGTACCCCTTATGACTTTAGATAAAATATCAAAATATTGCTTCAAAAACTCAACTCCATGTCCAATATCCAGTATTAATTGATTAGCAAAATGAGTCTATTTTGATACCAGCTAGTTACTGTTACAAAACTTCCCTTGATGTAGCTCTATGAGAATAAAATATTTAGACATAATACTCTTACTTTTCCATTATATTGTGATTTTATTTTAGTAACCATTTGAAAGGTTAGGACCTGCTTTAGCAAGTCTTGTAACGCTGAGAATGAATTACTGAACAAATGGACTTAGGTACACCTAGTCCAAGATGGCCAAAACTAAAGGACATTCAAAAAGTAAATTATTTATTTTATTTATTTGTTTACATTTGTTGACCGGGAAAGTCCAAGTAGACGCAGGTCCATTTTCAGCAGAAGCCCAGGGAGAAAAGCTCCACAAATTAAAATATTACAGACAAAGTTACAGATGAATAATTCTAGCAATTAAAATATTACGAACATAGTTACAGATGAAGAACATAGTACATTCAGTAGATAACTAGCATCTGTTCCATCCATGAAGTCATAGCAGATATTAACAATTGTTACAATAAGAAGTTACTGCCATATAATAAGTAGATTGGCATGGAAGTATCAGAGCTTGCTGTAATCAAAGGTAGTTTGTGGGGTGGAAGAGAGGTAGAGAGTAGATGGAGTGGGAGAAGTTAGAGGGGAGAGTTACAAGGGCATAGCCAGCATGTTTTTAGGTGTGCTTTAAGTAAAGCTTTGAAGTGGGTGCATGATGATACAGAGGTTATTGTGGGGGGAGGGTGTTCCATAATTTGGCTATAGCACTGGAGAATAGTGCTTCTCCAGCAGTGTAATTGGCTGTAGTAACCTGTAATTGATTTTTGTTGCTGGATCGTAGTGGTCTGGTGGTGAGATATGGTTGGAGTAGATACTGGAGGGATAGGACCTTTAGAGGATGGTTTACCAGTTTGTGGGCGAGTGCGAGTTGATACCATTGAAGGAGGTGAGGGAGTTCTAGCCAGCCTAGTTCAGTAAGTGAGAGACAGTGGTGACTGTGTCCTTTTACTGGCACACCAGTCAGGGGGCCAGATGCACAACATGCACGGATCCTGCCTAGCCATTCAGGTCCTGTTTCTATGCCCTGTCCCTCCCTATTTTATTAAAATAAATAAATAAATCATTAAAAAGCATTTCTTCTAATAAACTGCAGCAAAGAGTTGTTAAAATGTATACCCTACCTGCAGAGAAAACAACAGCTCTCATGTTTTTGTTTTAAAAAAGTGATTTTTGTTTACATTTAAACTGTAGCAAACTGTTTGCTGCAGTTTAGACCACAAACAGAAAGCTACAGCAGTCAGGTTTGCCTGCAAAAACAATGCTGGCTTTTAAAAGCCAGTATTGCATTAGAGATCAGAGTCCACTGACCACCACTCCAACACTTTGGGCTCAGGGTAGTAGTCCCTCTTGCCCCACCCTATGGTACTAGCACAGCACATTTTGTGGGCCTCTTTGTCTGGCTAGCCAGGTATGTGCAAGGACTGATGGGGCGAAAATGAAAAAAAAAAAAACTGAACCACCTTCTTAACTGCTTGAATGATGGCCCTTTCTGGTGGACCCTTGCCTCTTTGGCCCTTTCTGGTGGACTCTTGCCTCTTTGGCCCTTTCTGGTGGACTCTTGCCTCTTTGGCCCTTTCTGGTGGACCCTTGCCTCTTTGGCCCTTTCTGGTGGACTCTTGCCTCTTTGGCCCTTTCTGGTGGACCCTTGCCTCTTTGGCCCTTTCTGGTGGACTCTTGCCTCTTTGGCCCATTCTGGTGGACTATTGCCTCTTTGGCCTTTTCTGGTGGACTCTTGCCTCTTTGATGGGGAACAAATGGGCTTATTGGCCAGGAAAGGGTGATGATTGACTGACTAACAATGAGGACAAAAAGTGTTGAGGAAAAAAAATGTTTAGAGAAGCCAGTCCAGCTTAAGGAAAATGAGCAGACAACATATAAACAACGGAAAGCACCGGTATGTTCTTTCTGCCTCTGGTAAACTAATAACCTCCTTTCCTTTGAGTCCTTAGGAAGAAATTAAAAAGAAAAATGGTGCTGTACAGGTACAGTGTAATATCCCATTACACTGTTTTTTTTTTTTCCATGTGTCATAAAACTATATTCGGAGTATTATACCATCCACTTTTTCAGATGTAAATAAAAAACAATCTTCCTCATTAAAAGGCAAACATATAATTTCAAGAAACACAGGGATGGCTGATTAATGCACAAAACTGACTTCATGAGTTTATTTTGCAGGTATCCATGAACAGCACTCAGTAGCATTCAATACTAGATGGGAGGTTGGCATAATGGTTAAGGTGTTTACCTTACAGACATAATGTGCAGGGTTTGAGCCTCACATGGGGTAACTGGCTAGGCTTGAGATGGCCTACAAGGGCAGTTAGCCTAATAATTATCTATGAACCTACGACTTCTCTGTTTTCCCAGTTTTATGGTTTCCTCATTGTTTAGTTCAGTGTTGTGGCTTACAGTTGCTATTGCCTTTATTTAGGTACCTGTCTCACAAAGCTCGATCTGTCAAACATTTTTTATGTGGTAACTTTGCTTCATATAGTTTCCTTATCTTAATCATTATGGGAGGTGCCTCCTTGTATATATATATATATATATTGTTTCCCTAATTTTTTCATTCTTTTTTGTAATTATGGTCATACTGCTGCCTATTTTGACTATTTCTTTATGTCCAAAGCTGATTAGTTATGACACTGTAAAATTCCTGTGCCAGTCATTCTGCATACTGTTCCACTGTGGTGACCCCTAACAGGAAAAGCAGAAAGGAGAAGATTTTGCACTATTGCAGAGCACTTATTGATTGATGCTGTCTTCCAAGTTCTTGCACAGTGGGATCACCCCACTCATTGCTACATCACAGTGTATGATACATTATGTCTTGCTTTATTTATGTAAATAGTACTTTTGTGGATTTAGTGAATTGGTAGTTGACTGGCTCAGTAGTTTGGTAGCATATTGACTCCTCAGGATGTGTGATTCACAGCTTCTGGGCTATAGTTTGATCTTGAACCTCAACCCTGTCCTTGCAGAGCATGCTTGCTCTTCCTCTGGATGTGTCAGTTGCCTGCGGTTAGTCTAGCATCCTTTAATCTTCTAAGAACAAGTCAGTTAAGCAGCAGCTCCAAACCTCCGTGCCTAACTTGTGGATAAATGGTTTCTTTAGGGGACTAAAATACTTAAGCAGTTAACAACTAACTCCAGAATTATCCTTTTTTCCACATATTGCATTGGTATAGCTAACCTGATACTATCTGTGTTTTCTACTGATTTTATCTCTTAATTTAAGATGGTGATTTATCATTACTAAAATACTTGAAATGTAATACTTCCTAGTCTTCATCCAAAAAAAAAAAAAAAAACTTATGTCCATAATGGCTACATGGCCAGTGAGCATGTGGATGAAGAAATACTGATATATTAATCCTTACTCCAATACTTATATCATTTTGTTTCCCTAAGTTCATATTTGCTGTCATCACAAGGTTGCTTTGCTAAAATAGTAATGAAAGACTGTGTTTTGTATTTTTCAGAAAACATTTCTTACTGCAACATCAGAAGAGGAAATTTTTATGCACCTTGGTTTGGATTACATTGAACCATGGGAAAGAAATGCATAAACAAGAATATTTTCAAAGCATATTATCCTCTACAGCAAGCTAGGCATATAAACACACTTACGTTTACTTTTAATTAAATCCAATACCTTTGTTAGAGGTGCTAGTTTATAAGCTTGTCTTTTTTTATCTGTTGCTGAATGCTTGTTAACTTTTGAAGCTGCTATTTTATTATATTTTTAACTGTAGATGAGACCTTTATACCATTTTTTAAAGGAATATTTTATTTTGGGGAAAACTGTCAAAAAAGCTAGAAATATGCAAATTAGTTTGTGGGATACCATAAAAAAAATTCAAAGCTGTCAAGAAGCAAAATACATTTTTTTAGATTCTGTCTTCTTGGGAATTTTACTTATTGAAAGTCAACCTGCTATGGTGTTGTGTAATATATCAGGCAACAAGTCGCACTGATAAGAAATGTATTTTGGCTAACTTTATTCTAGAAAATGCGTAAAACAGAATATTTCTATCATATATTCTGAGTATTAAAGATGAATCAACAAAGCAATTAAAATACAAAATGCTAAAAATGTATACTGTTACTTGACTAAATCATCGGGTAGGTATACATCACTTAGACACGCTTGCAAATCCTTACTTTGGTTTCTTTAAAATATAATTAAATATAACGTTGTTTACATTTGACATGTGAATAAATTGAAAGAGAAAAATATGCATCTTGCTATTTGTATTTTGTTTGACTTAAGAAGTAAATTTAAGTACTAAAAGCGACGTTTCAATTTCAGCATTTTATAGTATGTGTGCATGCATGTATGATTTATAATGTTGGATTCCAAGTATAAGCTGCAGGGAGAAAAGTACAAATGCTTATCAAGTCTTAATACTCAGCTCATGATTTTCTACTCCAGTATTTTCCTCTATACGTTCTCTCTCTGTGCTTGTCCTTTGTGTACCCATTCAGACCACTGCCACTTAGTGAACTGGACATCACGTTTTCTTACTTCTCTTGTTCATATCTGTGTTGTGTATGTGAGTCTGTGTAGACTTGCAAATGTGCATACGTACCTATGCATCTCCATGCAGAAATTCTCCCATTTTAAGTAAAAAAGACACTATTTTTCAAATAAGTTACTTGCATTAATGCATATCTAGTTAGTATTCACATTTCCCCCTCCAACAGCATTCAAATGGTATTATTTTGCTTTTAACACCACCACAGTCATTTTTTGTTGCACTCCCATAGCCTTTTAATTACTTTTTGCACTTTCTTTCTACTTTATTCTTTCCTTACATCTGTTTATTGAAGAGGCGAGAGGATTCCACCACCACATACCCACCCAGTGCAATAATTCTATTGTAAAACTAATGTCAGACAGAACTGCTTTGTATATAATAATTAAAACAAAATAAAGTATTCAAGAATAACTGACTTAGTTATAGAGAAAAAAGGTAAAAGAAAACAGGCAAAGCAGAAGGTATATAATAATCATTTCTGTGATAATGGTCAGTGAACTATCAAAGGATCATGGGTACTGACTAGGCTGTTGATTAGCCATACATTCCCATGAAGTTATGAGCACGTATATTTTAAGGATGAATAACTCGGGCACGTTCATGAAGGAAAAGGGTGCTAAACCAGGGGTGCATTTGTATTTGCCTATCTATTCAGCCAAATTACATTTGAATAGTATAAGAGAATGTTTTTCTTTTATGTGGAGAGGCGATTAAAAAATGGTATTTTTTTGTGTTCTATATCTACATTTTCAGCATATGCTCTATTTATGTTTCAAAAGACAGAATAGGGTCTGTTTGGGCTCTGTAGGCAAGACAGAAATCACCTCTCGGTAGTCCATATCACACAGAGAAGAGAAACAAGGCTTTGAGATGGCCTGCACAGTTTTTATGATTTAGGCCCTTGATTTTCTTAGTAAGAAAATGTGAGTGTTAAAGTTGTCAGATATTTGGTCAGATACATATTCAAGGGAGCATTACACTCAGCGATCTGTCTGATGAGTGCAGAATACAGTGGAATGATCATATCCTTGGATGTGAATGCTGTACTTTTTAGGAATAAGTTGTTCAATACAAAAGACTTTCGTACAATAGTGGATATATGGTGATCAAAGGACAGTGCTGTCTACACAGGTTCCCAAGATCCTAACTACTGGATTAATTTTCAGTGGTGTGCTAACAATGTGATAGTTACAAGGGGCTTCTTGTTTGCTAAAGGACATTATTACACATTTATTGGAAATTAGTTTTAGGCCCTCGGTTTGACACCAGCTATTGATTTAGGAAAGACCCTCTTAGAGATTTTTGTGTCATTCAGGAAATTGATGATGGCACCAAGTTTACAGTCATCTGTAGAACTGGCTAGCCATGAACACTCAACATTAGCTTTGACCTCCAACAAGTAAATGCCAATGAGGTGTGGCCCAAGGACTGAACCTGGGGTACACCATGAGTAACAGGTCTTTTGGAGGAGGTACAGCCGTGCACCCTAATATATATTTGGGCCCCACCACAGGGGTCTATTTTTGAATTTGGAATTGTATTTACTTTAGAAGACGACACACGTCATCTATGCAGGCTATTCACATGTGCTAGAATTGGGCAGTAAATGGTTATGCATTAGCAATTGGGTTTTAGAGATGAAAGCGGGTGTTGAATTTAGCCAGGTCATCACTTAGTTTTAGTAGATTAGCCTAGGCATTATCTCTGAATACCAGGGTATTGTATGATGCCTCTGGCTTCGTATTTAAGGTAAATGTGATTGATTTGTTGGTCTAATTTGAGTGAGGAGGGAATAACAATTGTTAGGGACCATTGCTGTCCCTTATTGTAGAGGACCTAGTCCGGGATTTTATTGCTCCTGGTTGGTGTGAGGAATAAATGGACTCCTTTAATGGTCTGTAAACGTGGTCAGTATTATGTTTTTTCAATCTTACTGGTTACATTTAGTCTCTCTTGTCTGTGCTGGAGGAATCGCCTTAACCTACATTACTCTCTTGTTGATAGTTTAATGTGGGCATCCTCCCTTATTACTACAATAATCTAACATCTGCTTGCATTGTCATTATTAGCAGCACACTGGACTCTCTCTTTACATGCTCTGCAATATGCCTTGTATAAAACTGTGTTTGTACCTTAATTCTGTTTCTGCTGTTAATCTTGATTTAATTTTTATTTTAACATTTTAATTTTAGTAATTTTTGAGCTCTGTAGTGCAAGAGTTTATTTAAGCCTTAAAACACCAGAGCTTTTATTTAATATACTTGCATTCACAGTATATTTTACTTTGTTTGAAATACACACACCTTATGATAATTTGCTATACAATATTGTTATGACCAAGTTTCACACACCATTTGTCCACCAACTGCCTAAAAGTTTAAAAGATGTATACAAAAAGATGTTATCTTACCCAGCTAACAAATAAACAGCTACATGCACAATTCATCACTGCGAGGGCCCATGGACTTTTACCACATTTGCTGTCCCAATGCTTAAAAAAATTCAAGTCATTGATAGGTTGTTTCCCCACAGCTGCAGCTACAGTTTTCCTAACTGATTAGATGTGACTTTGGTTTACTGATTAAGCCACCGACGTCGGGCTGTTTTAATGGTATCTACCACTGGATTTCATAAAGCGCACCCAAAGCTGAGATAGTTTTAGCAGCAGATTTGAGAGACTAGAGTAGGACATCCAAAGATAGTAGAGGGGGTTCAAGAGGAATGAAGTGGCAAAAAAAAAAAAAAAAAAAATATATATATATATATATATATATATATATATATGTGTGTATATATATATATATATATATATATATATATATATAGGGTCTATATTATAAGAATGTAGTTTTAAATATTTGAACACCATATGGGCAACACCAAATGGTCGAATATTTAAAACCTCACAAGTGTGAACGGAGATCGCCATAGGGAATTCTTCCCTTTACTTCGATGTAGTATGATCTTGGAGTTGGTATATTTAAGTAATGGGGGGCTGTGGGGGGCACAGCCCCCCACTTGCGATCAGGTAGGTTTTTCTTTTGCTTTTACATTTTTTTTATTTTAGTTTTGATGTTTTACAACTTCGCTCATATGGTGCCACCCGAAGTTGTAAAACTTTGCTCTTATAATATAGACCCATATATATATATATATATATATATATATATATATATATATATATATATACACACACACACACACATACACACACACACACACATGCACACATATTTGTCTTTGGCAAGGAAAGTTAGTAGCTTTCACTTAAGCTGTACATAAAGGTATATATAGGTGAAATTGCCCCAGAGTGCTAGTTGGCCACTTTACCTTTATGTTGTTTTCCTAAAACAGCCTATCAATCTGATATTTGCTTCCTTAGTGTAGAGTCCCTTTTAGGTGAGTGTAATTCAAACATTAGGAGAGTTTTGGTTAATCCTAATGTACTGTTTTTTCTTGGCTTGTTGGTGTTGCCAGCTCTTGAACAGTTAATCACTGTTGTGCTGCGTGATTCTTACTTAATAATGTACCACAAGTTGTAGTCTTTGTTTTCACACTTATTCAGTAGTAAGCGGTGCTGGTTTTGTTCGAAGCATTGATAGGTTATTGTTCCTAGAGGAGGCTCTAGTGTTTTGCAGAACTAAATGGTAGTGTAATAATCTCTTAAAAGGGACCATTTAAGATTGGGAAATCTGTCTTGGATGGTAGTAAATGTTCAGCCTGGAACTGTATGCGTTTTTGATATTTACTTTGGTATTAAAGGTTTCATTAGCTCTTTGGTAAGAAAGGTATTTTAAGAATATCTTCAGACATTTCCAAGCACACTCCTTCTTAGTGGATCAGAAACTTGCCCCTGCATATAGAGTTGTACATCCTCATGAATGCTGCATTAGGTGTAATTACATTCATAATTTCCTGTTAGGAAATGGATGGTTACTAATATGATACAATCAAAACTAGTTTAAGATATCCAGACATCAACTATTGAAGAATAGTCACCTGTGTTTACAGTCTTTTTTTATTTGTGGATATTGCAAATAATGTACACAAGTTTGTCTGGCTAATTTTTTGTAGATTTTCTTTACCTGATCTTTTAAGTCTGGTAAGTGTCATAAAGTTGCATAACAGCGTGAGGGATGATATCATCAGGGGTCTTTGATACGGACTATAACTGGGCTGTGGAGGATCAGCCAATCTCTTACATGCTGAATCTATTTCTTATTCAACTTGCACTGAAATTACACTATTTTGATCCTTTACTGGCTTCAAAGGTGATACAGATGTGGCTTTAGTTTGATTTGTTCTCTCATGCAAATATACTTCCAAAGATTATTAGCACTGTGCTCACTTTTAAAGGAAGACCCTTATTGAGACTTGTTAATTATCAATGTACGCAATGATCTAAGGTCACTTTGGGGTATGGTTCTAAATGTGATTGTGTTTTGCTCTGGGGACATAATTACTATTGTATCATACATACTCTTGAGAATATTTTCCCAAAGGACAAACTGGATATGCCAATCTCAGTATTTTTGTGGTATACATTGCCCTCACTATGTTCAAGTAATATATGGAATATAGAGCTTTACTTAAGTCTTATTTTATGTAAATGGAAATATCCCCTAGTTACAAGTGTGTGACGGTGAGCTGAGACCACTGTCTTGTTAAGGGACTTATTCAGGGTCACTCTATATGTAAATGGAATCTTTCTGAATCAAGCTGAGGGCGCCAGGTTCCAAAACCAGATATACCCCCAATATACATAAACATATATATATATATATATATATATATATATATATATAACATTTGTATTAATATGATAACAGTTGTGTGAAAATGCACATTGACCTTTTAAACAGAGAAACATTATCGGGAAAGGCTGTTATGCTTGACATATATGCAGTCATTTTGTAGAGAAAAAAAATTGCATTATAGAGAATGAAATTTGTATCACATGGGAATCGCACATTAATAACAGCTCAAAAAATAGATGTGAGAAATAAAAGATATACTAGTGCATGAAAAACTAGGACATAAGTAGCACTGATCATTGAAATTACTACCAGTGACTGCAATGTCTTACATATACAATCAGACACAAAGTCATAAAGTACCAGGATTTGCAGGCAGAAAAGTTAGCCATGTGGAAGAAAAAACCCCAGAGAATTCCTGTAGTAGTAGGAATAATAGGTCTAATCAAAAAGAATTTAAAGTCATACTTAGAATTACAAAGGGAGGGAATTTTGGGCACATTTCTGGAGCTGAGAAGAGCATTCTTGGCTAACATCCAAGACTGAAACGATACTAATTTCATGACGTCTAATCGTATCCTGACTTAGGAATGGGGCCTGTTCCTGCCACGGCATTAGAAAGTCAAAATACTTGGAAAAATTAAAACAAGAAAACATATTCATATAGTAGCTATGCATGTCAGGTAATGTGTAATATATAGTACAATTTAATATAGATTTAAACTAGATTTCAGTAATAAGGTAGACGTGAACAGTGGAACCCACCTTGGTTTAGGTATCTTGAGAGATATCAATACTATTTTGTGGAACAGACAATTCCCTAGGGAAGCCTGTTTTTCATTTGAGAAAACAGGACAGTTATGGAGAGCAGAAATGATAGCAACCACATATGTGTTGAAATGGAGTAAGGAATGAATAGAAAGAGTTGACAAAGTGGAAAGAGATGTAGGAAACTGAACAGCTGGGGGTAAGTAGGTGACATTGAATAAGAAGGAAAAAATGAAAGGAAATTATTGGTTTTTTACCTGATGTGATGAGAGTTATGCTGCAAGGATAAGAGTACAGGATGAACAGACAGATAACAGCAGAGCTGGTAGGCAGTTACTTTAGAGTGGCTAGTTAAAAAAAAAAAAAAAGCTGAAAATATTTGGATCACAAAGTCTCTCAAATATAATTTATAATTTCAAGATGTGAATTAATGGGCTTCTTAAACCCAGCCTGAATGGGTTTTTGATGACAACCAAGATGGAGCTTTCTTCAGTTTTTAATCACACCAGCAATAAAAGTAGATAGGGTCTTGTTGAATAGGTTGTCTAGATAAGGTTATATTTGGTTATTGCTGGATATTTAAGATAATTACTCTGTAGGCCTTGTTAAGCAAGATTCCATTTAGCAAGTTTAGCAGATAGGTAAAATGTTACAGTTCAAGATTACATTATATGGGATACGTTTCTTAAGAAACTATGCAAAATGCAAACTTCTAGCTCTAAACAAAAGTTACAGGATCATACAGGATAACCGACTAATTTAAACAGATACCCAACTTGTTTCATTAAGTGTCTTCTAGTAGGCAAGTCTGGTTGTATACAGTGCAATAAAACATAACACCTTCAGTTAAAAAGTGTAGGTGCCTGGTTCCATGGTTCCATGGTTCAGAAGGATGGCTGCCTGGCATTGATTCAGGCAACTAAGCATTGATTAGCATCCCTGTCAGTGATGGAGCCAGGAATGGGGGCTGAGTAATGAAAATAATTGGCCTGCAAACATTTTCTAGGGGGGGGGGGTGGTAAGAAGGGTTTATGTGCACTCAGGGACATGGGTGGTGCGATTTCCCTGGCAGAGACTAGAGAAAGTACCACTTATGGTGCAAGGGAAGAGTCCAGAGCTCTTCGAGGGAAATGTCCATTTTGAAACTGAGTTCATCTTCTATAGAAAGCACACTGCATGCCCTTCCTCAGTCTCTAGCCATGTGCATGCCAGTTATGGTTAGGGACAAATCAGAAAAATGCAAACCACTGCTGGCTGTATAGGTGAAGACTGCTCCCAGTTAATTTCTAGCTCAGTGATAGGGAATGAATGGGTCTATTGGCCAGAAGGGGCTGATGGTTAACAGATAGTGGAGACAAAGTCAGAGTAGTAATTAAGGAGGGGTTAAAGGGTAGCAGTTAAATGTGTTAGTTGGTGTGATTAGCAGGTGATGTGGCGTGGGAGTGTAGTGCCAATTTTCAGAGCATTTCTTTTTGGTCTTCAACGTTGCATTGGGAGCAGTCTGAAAAATTGTACAGAGCACCAGATAACATAATTAATTTGCTATTAAACAAAGAAAAAATATATAGATAATGGAATTGCTGACCAAAATGGCAGCATGCATTCTGTGCATGATCATAGGAAAATGTGAAATCCTTTGAATTATGTCAGATATCTATATGACTGGGCAACAGGATTCATGCAATGGTTTGAGCAAATAGACTATGCATAGTCATTTAAAAGCCATCTCAGGTGGGTAGGTAGAGAAAATGTTTAATATGTATACATGCGTAGTAGAGAATCATGACAGCAGTCAACACCTCCAAGAATGTCCCATTATCAAGCTGTCTCATCTTAGGGAAAAGACATCCACAGATATAAAAGGATGGAGTGCTTGGACTGTGCTGATTATGCTCCAATATGCAGAAAAAGGCAAACCAGGTAAGCACCAGAATCATGCACAACCCGAACTTAACAAATGTTAAGCACCTCCTGTGAAACTTAAGGTTGGGTCCCATATTAGGCTGTATAATCTGATGCACAAGCCAGTGCATTTCTTTGTGCCAGTCCCAAGCCCGGATAAATGGGGAGGGTTGAGTCAGGAAGGGCATCCGGGGTAAAATTTTGCCAAATCATACATGCAGACAACAGTACAGAAATACATACCAGATCGGTCAAGGCCCGGGATAACAACGACTGCCACCAGTACTGTTGGCCAACAGGGTGCTGGCGGAAATTGGGCTACTGTTGGCCGAAGGAGAAGAAGAGGGGGAATGCATGCCCAAAGGCAGGTAAAGGCTAGGACTGTGATAGTGAGGGTTGGAGCTTTGAATGTTGGCAGTATGACTGGTATAGGGAGAGAGCTAGCTGCTATGTTGGACCGAAGGAAGGTTGGTATATTGTGTGTGCAAGAGACCAGATGGAAGAGGAGCAAGGCTAGGTGTATCAGGAGGTGGTTTCAAATTGTTTTATCATGGTGTGGATGGAAGGAGAAATGGTGTAGGCATTATCCTGAAGGAACAGTATGCTAAGAGTGTTTTGGAGGTGAGAAGAGTGTCGGATAGAGTGATGTTTATGAAGCTGGAAATTGATGGTGTAATGATGAATGTTGTTAGTGCATATGCTCCACAAGTTTGGTGTGCGATGGATGAGAAAGAAAAAATTTTGAGTGAGTTGGATGAAGTGGTGATGACTGTACCCAAGGGTAAGAGACTGGTGATTGGAGCAAATTTCAATGGGCATGTTGGTGAAGGGAACAGAGGGGATGAGGAAGTGATGGGTAGGTATGGTGTTAAGCAAAGGAATGCAGAAGGTCAGATGGTAGTGGATTTTGCAAAAAGGATGGACATGGCTGTGATGAATATGTATTTTAACAAGAGGGAGGAGCATATGGTTACATACAAGAGTGGAGGAAGATGCACACAGGTGGATTATATCTTATGTAGAAGGGCCAGTCTGAAGGAGATTGGAGACTGTAAAGTGGTGGCAGGGGAAAGTGTAGTTAGGCAGCATAGGATGGTGGTTTGTAGGATGACCAAGGATCAAATGGTGGAAATTGAAAAAAGGTAATTGTGAGGTGATGTTCAGGGAAGAGTTAAGACAGGCACTGGGTGGCAGTGAAGATTTACTGAATAGCTGGGTAACTACAGCAGAGCTAGTAAGGGAGATGGCTAGAAAGGTGCTTGATGTGACATCTAGAAAGAGGAAGGAGGACAAGGAGACCTGGTGGTGGAATGAAGAAGTACAGGAGAATATACAGAGAAAGAGGTTGGCAAAGAAGAAGTGGGATTGTCAAAGAGATGAAGAAAGTAGACAAGTATAAGGAGATGAGGTGCATGGCAAAGAGAGGTGGTGAAGGCTAAGGATAAGGAGTATGAAGAGTTGTATAAAAGGTTGGACACTAAGGAGGGAGAAAAGGACCTGTACTGATTGGCTAGACAGAGGGACCGAGCTAGTAAAGATGTGCAGCAGGTAAGGGTGATAAAGGATAATGAGGGAAACGTACTCACAAGCAAGGAGAGTGTGTTGAGGAGATGGAAAGAGTACTTTGAGGGATTGATGAATAAAGAGAATGAGGGGGAGAGAAGGTTGGATGATGTGTGGATAGTGAATCATGAAGTGCAGTGGATTAGCAAGGAGGAAGTAAGGATAGCTATGAAGAGGATGAAGAACGGAAAGGCTGTTGGTCCAGATGACATACCTGTGGAAGCATGGAGGTGTTTAGGTGAAATGGCAGTGGAGTTTTTAACTAGATTGTTTAATGAAATCTTGGAAAGTGAGAGGATGCCTGAGGAATGGGGAAAGTGTTTTGGTACCGATTTTTAAGAATAAAGGTGATGTGCAGAGCTGTAGTAACTACAGAGGGATTAAACTGATCAGTCACAGCATGACGTTATGGGAAAGAGTAGTGGAAGCTAGGTTAAGAAGGGATGTGATGATTAGTGATCAGCAGTATGGATTCATGCCAGGAAAGAGCACTACAGATGCGATGTTTGCTCCGAGAGTGTTGATGGAGAAGTACAGAGAAGGTCAGAAGGAGTTGCATTGTGTCTTTGTGGATTTAGAGATAGCATATGACAGGGTGCCTAGAATGGAGTTGTGGTATTGTATGAGGAAGTTGGGAGTGTCAGAGAAGTATGTAAAAGTGGTACAGGATATGTACGAGGGTAGTGTGACAGTGGTAAGGTCTGCGGTGGGAGTGATGGATGCATTTAAAGTGGAGGTGGGATTACATCAAGGATCAGCTCTGAGCTCTTTCTTATTTGCAATGGTGATGGACAGGTTGACAGACGAGATCAGACAGGAGTCCACGTGAACTATAATGTTTGCAGATGACATTGTGATCTGTAGTGAGAGTAGGGAACAGGTGGAGGAGACCCTGGCAAGGTGGAGATATGCTCTAGAGAGAAGAGAAATTAAGGTCAGCAGGACTAAGACATAATATATGTGTGTGAATGAGAGGGCGGATAGAGGAATGGTGAGGATGCAGGGAGTAGAGGTGGTGAAGGTGGATGAGTTTAAGTACTTGGGATCAACAGTTCAGAGTAATGGTGAGTGTGGAAGAGAGGTGAAGAAGAGAGTACAGGCAGGATGGAGTGGGTGGAGAAGAGTGTCAGGAATGATTTGTGACAGACGAGTACCAGTAAGAGTGAAAGGGAAGGTCTACAAGAGGGTAGTGAGACCAGCTATGTTATATGGGTTGGAGACAGTGGCACTGACAAAAAGGCAGGAGTCAGAGCCTGACGTGGCAGAGTTGAAGATGTTAAGATTTTCACTGGGTGTACGAGGATGGACAGGATTAGGAATAAGTATATTAGAGGGTCAGCCCAGGTTGGAAGGTTTGGAGACAAAGCCAGAGAGGCAAAATTACATTAGTTTGGACGTGCTGAGGAGGGATGCAGAGTATATTGGGAAAAAGATGCTAAGGATGAAGCTGCCAGGTAACAGGGAAAGAGGAAGGCCTAAGATAAGGTTTATGGATGTGGTGAGAGAGGACATGCAGGTGGTTGGTATGATACAGCAAGATGCAGAGGACAGGAAGAAATGGAAACAGTTGATCTGCCGTGGCGACCCCTAATGGGAGCAGCCGAAAGAAGAAGATAATCTGCCTGTACTGAGTAACAAATGACAGCATCAGAAAAAAAACACTTGTCTCTGGCCATATAGTTAACATGTCCCTAACTTCCTGTAAAAAACAAAAACAAAAAAAAAAATTGAGAGTTGCAGAATAGCTGGTTGTGTGCTCACCTGTATAGTCTCAAGAATGCAAACTCTGAAACTCAAATGTATGTCATTATCATTTGACTTCAAGCCTCATTGGTTTATCCAAAAAACATATTTTATGAGGAACAAAAATATGAAGCAATAATCTGGATGCTTTGTGAAAATTTAGGCAGAGATAAGATAATGGACTATGTTGCACTACCTTTCTGACGGGGCGCTCTAATTGTTTTATGGCTTTGAAAGCCAGGAAAACATTTTTGTAATTTTTTCCCTTTAACTAGTAATACATGGAGCAGATACAGCTCCGTCCACTACAAAGCTACAAAGCTTTATGATCAGCTCACCAATCATAAGTTAAATTACATATTCTTGATGTAATTCTCTCTCAAGGTGAATTTTTTGGTATCCATGCTTGAACACATAAACAGGTTATGTATGACTGGCAACCCAATAATAATCCTCTGTGTAAAAAACACAAAAAGTTGCTAAATTGTGTTCTTTATTTTTTGACCTCCATAGCTCTATAAATGACCAGGTTGTGAATTTGATTATATATATATATATATATATATATATATATATCTATACACACACACAAACAAACACACACACATCTATATATATATATATATATATATATATATATATATATATATATATATATATATATTATATAGCATATTATGCATGCAAAATTACTGATTAATATATTGTGAGGTACTCACAATAAAAGTAAGCTATTTACATGGACTATATGATAAAACTGTAAATGAAAACAGCTATTTCATGACAACATCTATAAAAAAAAAACTGAAAACATAGCATAAAAAATGAATGCAGCCAGCTGTGTAACCTGCATCTGACATCTTTGTATGACATGGTGCTTCCAAAATATTGGCAGATAGAAAACTCTGTATCTTAGATGGATAACATAATAAAAGCCTAATTTCCTGTGTCAGAGAATAAGTCAATTTCAGGCCTTTCACTTCTGATTAAATGTGAATGATGATGATAAAGAAATAGAGGAATCTATACTGCCTGTGTCACAACACATTATATGATGCTGCTTTTTTGGAGGAAGGCATGTTGCATCAATTTGATATAATAGATGTTCTGAGAAATCATGATTTCAGACTCGTAGCAGCAATGTAAAACACGTGCCATTTAACTGAAAGTAGTGTGATCTTAGGACTTCATCTGCTTGTAGTACAGGGGTTTAGAAATCACCACCGAAGAGTCTATAGTACACATTTCACTTACAGTTTAAAACTATAGAAGATGGCCATTTCATGATAACAGATGCCAGTAGAGGTTTATAACTGTTGTGACCATAAAACAGAAAAGCAGCCTGAGTGTGCCAGATAGCTAAAACTTAACTTGCATGTGTTTATGGCATTGTCTATACAAAGGTGGGCCATGCAACACATTGAATAAGCTTAATCTGTTGCAAGGAATATTTCTGAAGCCAATCACAGTTTAAAGTATTAGCAAGTTTACAAAATGAAATTACCCTGCTTCTGTCAAGCTTTATTGATTTTGTTGTGTGATTTTTGAAGATATTTCAGAACCTTTAATGGAATCTATGACACTGAGAAAACGTACAAGAAAATAATAAGAAAGAAAAATCAATTCATGTTTATTCACAAACAAAGGGCAGCATTCATAAACACAGTGCTGTGACCAATGCATTCAGCCAGTGTGCAGAGAAAAATAAGAACTAGTTGTGCAGGACGTAGAAGGCTGCTGCTTAACTGGAACAATAGGTCACAGTTTGTAGTCAAATGTGCTTGTATGTTTTGTTATACCTGCACAAAATGCAATGCATCATCCAAACATCTCAGAATATGCAAAACATGACCGAGATAAAAAGGAGATGGCATTGCATTGCCACTACAGAGCCCTGCTAAGTCCAGGGATTCAGCCTTTATCATTGCAGGTTTGCAAGGATTTTACAAGTAGATGTGCATCCTTCGACGGTGACTCAAGGACACAGAAGCAGACAAGTCAGGTAGTAATCATGTGATCATGTTGACTCGGGCTGCTATGCACTGCACTCTCCACCAGTGAACAGAAAGACCTTTTTGTGTAGATGTTACCGTCTTTCACATGAGGTGACAGGCGTCAAAATGTTCTCAGCTTTACACAGCTTTTTAATAATCAGCTTTCAGACACTTTTCTGTTCACAGATTACAGAATATCTAGAGCTGTCTGAACTAGTCTCTGCAACATATAACTCTGCATAATATGCTTAGAAGCAAGAATACTCTTTTATGTGCTGGGGGGGTTGTAACAATTAAAAATAAAAGTATACTTGTTTTAAGCAAATGGGGAAACGCATTAAAATGTGTACATTTTAACTGGTGAACATTTTACAGAGATTTGAAGTTGATGATATTTGCAAAAAGATGAAGAATATAAGGTCAAAAACCTCCCTGCTGCCATTAGAGAAATACCACCCTGTAAAAACTTTAAATTCCTGTCCCACCTGATAATCCCTTGGCCTTGTCCCTGTACTCTAGACTGCTCTAGTTGTTGTTGTGTCTTTCGGCTTTTCCCGGTTAGGGATCGCCACAGCGGAACTCCGGTCCGCTAATGATTGCCAGTAGATTTTTTACATGGCGAGTTGCCAGCCCTGACGTGTAACCTTCAACGAAAGTATGCCCATTCATGCATGTCTCCACACAGAAGACACTCTAGCTGAGAAGCTAACAGAACAACGTCTTACTGTGAGGCGACAACGCTACCGCAGCACCACCACTCTAGATTGCTCTAGTGTGATCTCTAATTCTTATCATCACTTCCAAGCTACACCTCTTCATAATTTGTTAGTATTGAAGGTAGTATACCATAATTTTATCTCACATGTACTTAAACCACTAACATTGCTCTTTCCAGTCACAAATATTTGATCTCTGTCTCTCTGTTCAGAATACTGGTTGTTATACAACTTCCTCCTTACAGCTCTGTATAGTTCACTTTTTTACTTCATCTTTTTTTATTCTGTGCATATCACTGTTTATTTTAGCATCTCAATTTTTATACTTTCTTCACTTTATTCTACATCGTTATTGTAATTCCTCTTTTGTACTCGTTTATTAATTTATATGGCATATTAATATTGCCATGTCCAGTCTAATTTTGTATCTTGCTTTATTCTATATATATTTTTAATGGAGTTTTTCTCCCCTGGAATCCACTGGAGAAGAGTCTTACTTAGCTCAGTCAAACGTTCACACTAAACAAATGCAAATAAATGAATGAAATAACAAAAGAAGCTGTTTAAATATGAGGAAAAAATATTAGGCAGGCAGTTTACTCAGGCTTAGATTTGACCATAAATGTACAATATATTAAACACCAGCAAATAAGTACGTTAACAATACACAATGCAAACCAGTCCTAAAATAATATAATACACTCACGTCTAATTCAACTTTTTCCAATAGCCACAGTGCAGAGTGGCATGCAATTAGAATCATGAATTTACCAGAATGTTCTATCAACAGCAAGGACACTATTGATGGATTACTAGCCTCCACAAGGTGTTTATTTAGATTGCTTCGAGAAAGTATGCCACATTATATGTAATTTTCTGTGTCTGGGCATCAGCATATTTAAAGGAATGCACACCAAGCCATTTACTACATTGTTTTCTATTTAGAAAATATACTTGTTTTATCTGTGCATCAGGACTTTCAAATATTATCCCCAGTTGTAAGCTCTTTCTGATTCAGAGACAAGCCTATCATTGATTTACCTGAAACAGATGCAGCACCATGTTAGGCTTAATCTCTGGCCAACTGCAAATGTAAATGAGGCATTCCAGGGGAGGAGCATATGATAATTAGCCATGTGCTCTCTCTTGGAAATATCATTGTTAAATGTTTTATGCAACTGAATAACTCGCAGAACATCTCAGTTGTGTAAATTACCACCATGAACTGCATTAGTTAACGGTGCTAAAAATGTATGCTTATGCATTTTGCTCAGTGGGAGAGATCACATTAATTGCAAGTGCTAGGGAATTTAATATATAGGTAGTGGTGTTTGTGTGTGTGAAGGAATGTGTGAATTTGTGTGTGGATGCATCTCTGCCTTACCTCTAAACTTCCCTTGATTAACAAGCAAATCCTGCAATACAGGGGCAACTCTAGACACCATGATTTCTAAGCATTATCTTAAATCACATCAAAAGTTAATAGAGCAATTGGTTTTGCAGGAACACTATATGCCAGAGATGCTATTCAGTATTACCCTATTCCACTAAAGTTTTAACAGAATCAGGTTTTGCAGCACAAACCATGTTATGGACCTAGAGAAAACTCAAATGTCTGTCATTGCTAACTAACTGTAATGCTTCATTTCATCTCAAAAGGGATACTGAATATATTTTTTCTTCCCTTAATTTTGCACGAGACAGGGTCAAACTATTACAGATGCCACACTCAACTCTGTAGATAACAGGAAGGTTAAGGTGGGGAAATGGTTTAAATTTAGTTTTAAATGCTTAGGTGGGAAAACTTTATAAATTGTACCTGCTTAAACATACACAACGCCTTTGAGTCAATTAGTGTACACAATGTCACACAGTAACAGTTAAAAGACTTGCTCTGTATTCCATAAACACCTGGTTATATCACCTTCTATTCAGTTTGGCCCACGAAACAAAGAGACAGTGTTTCAATTTTCATGAGTTAGTCTTTCAAATGAAGGGCTATAGAAAGAAATTGTAGGTATGCAACACTGCTCCCAGGTTAGAGTAAATAATGATTTTGTCACACAGTTGCAACCCCCTCTCTCCATGTCATCTGAACTTCACACGCATATTCTATAAGATGATGAAATCTTCATCTTACTCAGACATGTGAAGGCTCCTGCTCCATGAACTCAATATAGTCCTTTTTTTTCAGTGGCAGATCTTGTATGCTTCTTTGGGAGTATAACTGCCACCATGTAAAAGTTTATCATTCCATGCCTCTCAGTCACTACTGGTGTACTACAAGGTTCTATCCATGCTCCTCTGTTCTTTAACATTCTCACTAACACCCTCCACACATCTATACAACAGGCCTCTCTAATACAGTATACAGATGACTCCACATTCATTTGCACATCTGTGGCACACCTCCAAAAAATTACTCATGAAATTTTAACAGCAACTGAAACATGGCTTTGTAACTCACAACTCATGCTCAACCCTAAACAACAAAACAAAACAAAATACTAGTACTTTTTCCCCCTAAATCTCTCTATCATGAGAAAACAAAATTTAAAGTCCACTCTTGATAATACAACCATTGAAGTCACTTCTCAAAATAAATTATTAGGATGATAGTAGATGATGATCTTAAATTAGACCTAAATATACAAAATTACATAATAAAAACTCTTCAAAAACTATGGATGGGTTACAGAGCCAAAAACTTTCTCACTGACACAACTAAACCTACACCTGCCATTACCCCCCCCCCCCCAGATCTTTATGGTGCTTCCATACTTATAACCTTCAGACATCACAAAAATCAAAACTTGAGCAATGCTATAACAAAGTTGCCAAATTTATAGCAAATGCACTAAAAAACCTAAATTGGTTGGAACTAACCTAGCAACGTACATTTACACAGCTTGTTACCACATTATAAAATTATTCGGAATCCATCTGCTTGTCCGGCACTAAATAACATTTTACACAAATATGTTCCTACTTGGTCATTATGACCGGATGACTAAAAATTCCTGTCTGTCCACAAATCTATCAAATCTGCTGGGCATTGCCTGTACTCTTACCATGTTACTAAGTCCTAAAACTCCTAATATCTATCCATAGGTCAATACCCTCCAGCCCATCCTTCAAAACCATTCTTAAAGACTTCCTAGTCAAAAGCTGAATCTGTTCCTGCTCAACAACAGGATGTTGACAAATATCTCTTCTTAACTTGCATCTTCTTATTCTCCCTACACTCACTTCCTTACTTCTATAAATTTCTGTCTCCTGGCTTTTTCTCTAAATATACCATAAGCCTGCTTTTCTCTCATTTTGTATTGCAATTTCTGTTTGTGTATTATACTAACTTACCTTTAATTCTCTATAAACTGGCTAAAATTTTTCTAAGTGTTAAATCATTGTCAAATAACTTGCATCTGCTCTTAAGCACTGATTTCATAGTATGTCTAATTTGGTATAACTATTTATATTGGGTTTGTTTTTGTATTATTAATGTCTGTAAAACTATTAAAAAAGTCTTTCGGCTTTTCCCAGTTAGGGGTCACCACAGCGGAACTCCGGTCCACTAATGATTGGCAGTGGATTTTTACGGTGCTGAGTTGCCAGCCCCGACGCCCAACCTTCAAAGAAGGTAGACCCATTCATGCATGCACCTACCTGCATGTCTTTAGATGTCACTCAATGTCTGTAAAACTATCATTCTTAAAATATTTTGTAATACTTTGGAGCTTTTCTCTCCAGGTCTGCGCTGACAATGCACTCTTACCCACTCAGACTTTCCTGATAATCGAATGTCAAGAAATAAAGAGCATTAAAGGAACATTTAGTATTTAAAACATTTGGCTTAGGATACCCCATGGTGACCAGAATATAACAGGACATTCAGGTCAACTGAAAAAATACTGTGTCAATTATACTGTGTAAAGTAACAACTTAATATCTCAAAACTCTAAAACTCATAGGATAAAAATACCTTCAAAAATAGATGGATGGATGACTATATGTGCAACTATAAGTTCTAACATGAGATTTGAAGTATCAAGCTCCCTGGTGGCGAAGAGGCTTTGATCTTGTCTGTCAAACCTATGGAATTTGTGATCTTCAAGCAAGATAGGCATTGCTGATAGTAAGACGTGATGTGCATCAAAGAAAAGAAATGCTCATTTTGGGCACTTTGTTCGGATTGAAGCCATCTCCTTCTCAAGCCCAGAGGTTCAACAGGTTCACAACTGCCTGGCAGAAAAGAGAAAGGAAAAATAAGTGGAGGCAATTACATCTGCTGCTCTTCAGTCTACCGGCTTTGCAACAGTACTTCCTACAACTTTTTAATTCTTTATCCACAGAACTTCTAAATTCCATGCTAGTGCTTCACACATTCGACTTGCACTTACTGAACCCACATGCACTGCCCCTCTTCTCTATTTTGCATGGTTTTAGGCTCCAGATAAACCTACATTCTGTTCTTATTGAACATATTAGAGAATTTTGAGGCACAAAGCAAGTATCCCCTACTGTTTATTCTTCCATTGCCGTGCTTCAGTATGTGGGACAGCATATGCAGCAGGAGAGAGAGAGAGAGAGATCGAGAGAGGGAATACCATGAGACAGTTCTGCAGTATAGGCATTTTTCTTGAGGTCCTGGGGGCCATAGCCTGTACCTACATTAAAATAAAGATTCCACCTGGTGAACTGGAAAGGGGTCTGTGATCTGCAAATAAAAAACACTCCATCAACTATCTGTCTGTAATGCACAGGGTATCATCTGCAGTGTGTTCTTCAGGCCACTCAGGTAGTTACCTTTACTCCCAAATATAGTACACTTGTGACCTATATCAACATTATGCAAGGGGTGCCATCCCCTGGAGCACATTTTTGCTGATGCTCACTATATTTGAAACCTTGACTCATGACACCCATCAGAAGTTCACAAAATTAAAAAGACCAGGTTTACAACCATGGGCAGTTGCAAACAAGGAACATTACTGAACATGTGTTTGGGTTGCTTTAAGCCAGGCTTTTGCTGTTTGGATTCTTTGATTGGCATCCAGCTATATGACCTGGCACATTTGCAAACATATGTTCCTTGTGTGCAATGTTACATAATGTACATAGAAGGCTGGTCTTTCAGTGTGTGTGTGTGTGTGTGTGTGTGTGTGTGTGTGTGTGTGTGAGTGCGACTTACTATAAAAAGCTTTGTGAAGAGCCACTGTCTGTGGAAAAGTGTGTGTGTGTGTAAGTGTGTGTGTGTTTGTGTGTATGTATGTATGTGTGTATGTGTGTGCGTGCGTGCGCACACCTCTCTCTCTGTTGGGACACAGCCTCAGTAGTTGTTGCAGCACTACAATGTACTGGACATGTTCAAGGGCATGCATAGATAAAGTTTGATCATCCTGTGCACTCGCTCATGCGCGTGCACACACACACACACACACACTCACCCATGAGAGCCGATTGTCCCAGGAGTTCCACTGGTTGTACTATGACCCTAGCTAGATGCTAACATGCTGCATGGCTGCGAATGACATCTGCTATGAGACGTGCCACTGCTGTGATTGTCATGATTATGAGGATGTCCTCAACCTGGTATATGCAACTCCGTAACAGATGTAGCTGTGGAAGTGGCACTACAACAATGTGAGCCAGGCCATCTATACCCATGATGGGTACCATGTGGAGGTAGCAGTGGAACTGCATCATGGACAGTGTTTCAGTTTGGGCAGTCGAGGTTGAGCAGACATGGTGCATTCCAGCATATGAATAAGTCTATCAAAATTATCACACATATGGGACATGCGGTCCTGTAGGTCATCTCGCACAACTTGCATCACCCTTACTACCTCTGAAGTGCATGTGGTGGTACCAGCCCATACCTCTAGGATAGCTCTGCACATAAAGTGGGTTGTGGTTACTTACATAACAGCTTCAGGGAGTGGTTGGTAACAATGTCTCCAGTGACCACCATTATCTAACCCCACTTCCATGTGTACCTCTCTTCCTGTGGGGCCTAGGGGCAGATCATGACATGTTGCCACTAAGGTGTACCACACTTCATTGAGTTTGAGTGTGTGTCCACAATAACCTGTTTTCTCAGTATGGTCTATCTTTTTGGTGTCTGCAGGAGTAGAGTCTGTGTCCATGGTCAGTGTAAGGGATGCATTGCTTAAATCTCCTATGTCCAAAGCACAGACACACACACACACACACACACACACACACACACACACACACACACACACGTTGTACTCCCTGAGTGTCTCAGCTCAGCTCCATCATAATCATCACAGATTGCAGATCTTCCAACATCTGGTATGAGGATGCCCAAAGTGCAGATGCTGGATAAAGAATTATCAGTTAATACACCAAAGGACAATATCCTATACAAGTATGAACCGGCATCAGAAATATACATGAAATTTTTTTCTTGCAAAACCGCTAACTTCATTCTCCCTTACTAAAAGAAGGTTCCCTATTATATCAGTGAACGCTTAAAATAACGAACACTGTTTCATTGACCGCTTTCATTGAAACTGTGTAATTCCGAACACATGGAACAGCGATTTTTTCCCAGGGAAAAAAAATCTTTGGGCCGTTTTTGGGACTTTGCCATTTCCTCCACTGTGGTGCGATCTTAAAGTTGGTGTATTTAAGTAGAGGGGGTGTGGGGAGTACAGCTCCCCACATCGGTTGGTATGGGGGGGGGTGAAGCCCCCACTTTATTTTGTATTTTTTTTTTTCTGGAGCAGCAAATTTGTTCAGTGGGAACAAATTTGCTGTTCCGTGTGTTCGGCAGTTTGCTGTTTGAATTTTGAAAGGTCAATTATACAGCATTCACTATTTTAAGCATCTGCTGTTATAATATAGATGCTAAAAGAAGTATTACAATAATATAAACTGTAAATATTGTTTAAAGTTTCTATTAATGTGTGCATGTGTACTTTCATTTTTCTTATATCCCAACAAAAGTACTATTCTTTATATTGACAATGTTATTTTGCACATTTGCGTCTGCTTTTTTATTTGCTTCTGTACAGCTTCAGCATATATTTACATTCTGAATTTGACTTTGCCACTTAGGCTGCATATTTTAGGTTCATAAGTACTAGACTATCTGTTCTTGTGGACCATTTTAAGCTTAGCTAATTTCCCTTTCAAGGATGACAGTCCAACCCTGTACCTTGTGGCTTTCAGGTAAACACCTTGGCCATTATGAGCCCCCAACCCAAGCAGACTCTTGGGGTTATTATACTACATTCTGTATTATACGCTTATCTATGAGTCTGGGTTGTGGCTGAAAAGGGTCAGCTAACAAGTTCATCTACATGGTATTGCTTACCTGGCATACAACATTTCCAAATAAATAAGTAAAATAGAAGAATAAAAACAAAGGTATAGAAATAGTAAAATAAATATTTATTTGACATTTGTTGACCGGGATAGTCTGACTGAGCTAGAACCCTTTTTCAGCAGAGGCCTGGGGAGAAAAGCTCCACAGTGATATACAGTAGTTTAACTCGCTAACTAATATAGAGAGTACATAGCCCATTAATAAGAAAAAACACTGAGTTACATCATAAGGTTAGACATTACATCACAAGCTTAGACAGATGATCAGTTTGTACAATTAAATATACAAATTGTGTCAAATGCTGTTTGTCAAAAATGTTTACAGGACACATTCATATGTGGAACAGAAAAAATGTTTGTTTAGAAGAAACTTTTTATGTGCAGGCAGTTTCCTGAGTATAATAAAATCACTTTCTCACCTGGTTCAGTTGTGGGATTTTAGATACTATAAAGATAGTAAGTTAAGAAGCAAATTTGTTTGTTTTGGCAGTGTCCTGAGCACTTGGTCATCAGATTCAGTAAAAGTATATAAATACCATGTACGGATTCTTAGAGGATATAGATGTAGTCACAAGGGCGATATTAAGCATAAGGTGAAGTTTAAAAAATTCAGGGGTAATAAAGTTTAGAGAGAAAAGATGAGAGAGGTAAAGGAGGAGAAGTGAGGGTTTTTAAGGGATGAAGTTATTTAAGGGGTGTTATTATCAGGGATGGAAGATAGGCTGAATGGAAATACCGTTAAGAGATTTAAGGAGGATGTTTACAGTGGCAAGTCCAGGAGTTTATTAGGAATGCCATCCCAAATAGAACCAAAATGCTCTCATCCAAAAAAGGGAAGCCAATCTGGTGGTCCCCTGCCATAAACAAACTTTACAACAAAAGGAAGAAACTTTTGCAGAAAAGAGGAAAATCCCAGGATGCAAAAAACTCCCTTACTAGCCTCAGTAAGAAACTGAGATGCCTCATAAAATCCTCCAAAGCTAGTTACGAAAATAAAATTGCCAAAGATTCCAAAGACAACCACAAAGCATTCTATAACTATGTCAAGAATCTAAATGGCAATGCTCAGATCTGCTCTGAGCTAAAACAGAATGGCATTAAATATACTGATCCAAAGGATATTGCCAATATCCTGGCAGATCGATTCAGTGCCAACTTCACCCCCTAAATGGCCCATCTCAATACCGGAAGATTGCCAAATTCCAGTAATAACGGCCACACAGGTACAAAACGCACTCTCTAAAGCCAAGAATACAGCATCCATGGGACCAGATGACATCCCGGGCTGTGTACTACATGAACTACAATATGAACTGGCACCTCACCTAAGTGTCATGTTTAATCATAGCAGCCTCACCTCAGGTTTCGTGCCCACTGAGTGGCGCAGAGCTACAGTTATCCCAATCCACAAGGGGGGATCCACCTTGGATCCCGGAAACTACCGTCCCATCAGTCTGACAAGCCTTATCTGCAAGGCCATGGAGCGTATTATCATGGAACTTATAAACAAAGACATTGGCAACCTTCAAACACTGGACCCCACCCAGTTTGGGTTTGTGAAAGGCCGATCTTGTCTCCTGAACCTGATTGACTTCTTTGAATCAGTCTCCAGAGCCATGGACAAGGGTAAGGTTGTCCACACAGCCTATCTAGACCTTGCCAAGGCCTTTGACACCATCCCCCACTCTGGAATCATAGATAAACTTACTAAGTTGGGCATTAATCCCTATGTCACCCAATGGGTTGCTAAATGGCTTACTGATAGAACCCACACTGTAAAAGTAGCCGACTCCAAATCCAGCTCCAGACAAGTGACAAGTGGAGTACCTCAGGGTTCAGTCCTGGGGCGCTCTTGTTTGGCATCTACTTCTCTGAAGTACAGGTCAACACTAAGGGACTCTGGCTAACAAAGTTTGCAGATGACTGCAAACTGGGAGCCATTATTGAATCCCCAAATGATGTGGATACTCTACAAAAGGGCCTTACAGAAACAGATGCTTGGTGCCAGAGCCATGGGCTCAAGCTCAATGCCAAGAAATGTATTGTTATCCCCTTTGGGAAAAAACATGTATCCATGAATTACCATATAGGTGGCAGTACACTAAACACAGAAAGTGTGATAAGAGACTTAGGGACACAGGTGGACAGTGGTCTCACCTTCGATAACCACATCGCCACAATAGTCAGGAAATCCTTCTATGTGGCACACCTCATCACAAGGACTTTTCATCCAGAAAAAAGGAGGTCATTGTCCCACTGTACTAATCCCTCATTAGACCCATTATAGAATACAACGCCCCATTTGGTATGTACCTCTCAAGACATCTGCAACAACTGGAAAGGCCTCAGAAATACCTCACTAAAAGAATCACAGGCCTAAAGCAGATGCCCTACGCTGACCGCCTTAAAAAACTCCAGCTATACTCTGTCGCATATCGTCTACTCAGAGGCGATCTCTGCTTAACATACAAGGCCATGTCAAACCCAGAGCTGTTGGACATGCTACACTTAAAGAAATCCCAATCCCTCAGAGCTACACGCTCCAGGGATCTAAACCTTGTCATCACAATAAACAAAACATGCTGGAGGGATAGGTTCCTGACCCAGAGACTCCCCAGACTCTGGAATAGATTGCCCATACATGTCAAGCAGAGTGCCTCTTTGGACCTCTTCAAGAGGAACCTTGACGATTGGATGGGAGAAAGGAAATTCACCCCAGGGATCAGGTCAGTCACCCTGCTAGACAGGGGTCCAGGAAAGTAAATAATGTGGGAAGAAATAGCCAGGGAATTGTTATGGCTAGGCTTGTATAGGCCCTAGGGCTGATAGCCTAGTACCAACCTATGAACCTATGAACCTATGAATTCTTTGAGAACATTTTTGAATTCTTGCTGGTAGTTCATATTTTTAATAGAGGAAGTTTATTCCAAGAGAGGGAAGGAAAGTACCTGTAGAAATTTTGTCCAATGGATCTTTTTGGCTTGTAAATTTTTTGCAGATTTTGGTCAGAGCTTTTGAGGGTCCTGGGAGGAGTATAGAGAGAGACTAGTGAAGAGATATTAGGGCAGAATGAGGGCTTGTAGAGGATAGAATGGATGATCAATAGTTGAGAGAGGAGTTGGTGTGGGAATTCTAAACAATTTAAGGTGTTGAGAGAAAGACAGTGTTGAGATTTAGAGATTTCGTTGGCAGCAAATTTGTGAGGACTGGAGATTAGCGGGGATGTGTGAGCTGCTGAAGTGACAGGTAAAGGTAGGTATGGGTAAGGGAATGTCGAGATGCTTTTGTTAGGATTTTTTTTATTTCTGTAAAGGAGGCTATGTTTTTGTGCACTGGAGTACACCTCAGTCCACAAATTCTGACCCCAAAATGAGGTCAGAAAGACTAAGGATGGTGGAGTCTCCATCCTCATTAAGGACAGGTAGACCTCCAGACTGGTTTGCCAGCATGACACACTGGAACTACTCCAGGTGCAACTGACAGTTGGCAAGACACCTGTCCAAGTTATAGCCAGCTATAGACCTCACTCCATGACTCAGGACACCACTCATCCTACCTGGACCTACTTGATCCTATTAAGGGTACCCCCTTACACCCTGATCCTTGATGACTTCAACTACCCTACCATAGACGGGGTGAAATATTCCTGCACTAATGATCTCTCCCAAAGATTCCTTGACTTCATCATTTCTAAATCACTAGACCAGCTTGTCTCATCCCCCACAAGGGGAGATAACATACTGGACTTGGTGAATGCTGCACCACTCCCATAGTATGCTCTTCCCTGGTGAGATCAGATCTTTGGTCTGCCTCATTTGAAGTTTTGATCCCACCCCCCCACCCCCCAGCTGTAACCAGGCTAAAAAACATCTCAAAAGCAACTACAACCTCCTAAGGCAGGGTAATCAGTAGCTTCTCACCACTTCCCCCCTCAGAGGATGCAGATAACTATGCTGAACATTACACCAATGCAGTATACAAACATCGGTACAACTGGATGGACTCAGCCATACCCAACAGAACAAAAACCTGATCCTCAAGGAACCACAAACCTGTCAGGTGGACATACATCCTTTATCAATTGGCGTTCTAACAAAAGAAAGAAACTGTTGTCCAAGGGTAAAAAGGAACCAATTCCAAACTGGAAAAACTCCCTCTTCAGCCTCAACAAGCCAATTAGATCACTAGTGAAAACCTTCAAAGCCAATTATTAATTGAAACTATCCTCCAAAACCAAGGGAAACCACAAAGCCTTCTTCAGTTACGTCAGAAACCTCCATTGCAAAGCCCAGGTTTGTTCCAAATTAGTACTTAACGGTACCACTTACACTGATCCTGTTGACTTAGCCATCCTGCCAGCAGATAGGTTCAGTACAAACTTCACCCACCTGATGCCCCCCAAAGGCCCATTTGACATCCCCGATACTTGTTCTGCACCTCACATCTCTGTAGAGAGTGTTAAAGGCCCTATCCAAGGCAAAGAACATACCTTCCATGGGACCTGATAGTATCCCAGACTGTATTCTGCACCATCCCCAGCAAGCACTATCTTCACCATTGATCAAGCTATTCAACCACAGCCTAAGTCCAGGCTTCATTCCAGCAGAGTGGAGAACTGTCATTGTCATGCCCTTGCATGAAGGTGATACCAGTACTGACCCTGGAAACTATCGCCCTATTAGCTTGACAAGTCTGATCTGTAAAGCCATGGAGCATATTGTTAAGGATCTCATAAGCAAGAACATAGGCAATCTCCAAGCCCTTGACTCCACCCAGTTCGGATTCGTCAAGGGCAGATCTTGCCTGTTGAACCTGGTTGACTACTTTGAGACTTCCACCAAGGACCTGGATGATGGAACGTCAGTACAAAAAGCTTACCTTGACTTGGCCAAAGCCTTTGACACAGTCCCCCACTCAGGCATCATCAAAAAGCTAACACAACTTGGCATAAATCCCTATCTCATCAGGTGGGTGGCCAACTAGCTCACTGATAGGATCCACAAGGTCAAAATAGATGCCTCCACCTCTGACAGCAGACCTGCCACTGGTGGTGTTCCTAGGGATCTGTCCTGTGACCCCTACTGTTTGGGATCTACTTCTCAGAGGTCCAGGCAAAGACAAAAGGCCTGTGTCTTAGCAAGTTTGTGGATGACTGTTAATTTGGGTGCTGTCATTGACTCCCCAAATGATGATAACATACTTCAAGAGCATCTCACCACAACAACTGACTGGTGCCAAAGTCATGGCCTTAAGTTAAATGCTAAAACATTTATTGTCATACCATTCAGAAAAAAACATGGCCTCTACGGATTACCACATAAACGGCAATCCCCTAAGCACACAACCTGTGGTGAGAGACCTTGGTACCCAGGTTGACAGCAATCTCACATTTGACCATCAAGTAGGGGCAGTGGTCAGAAAAGCCTTTTACTTAGCTCATCTCATAAGCTACGGGATTACATCTAGGAAAAAGGAGGTTATTACCTCTCTGTACCCCTCTCTCATAATGCCCCATTTGGCATGTACCTCTCCAAATACCTGCACAAACTGGAAAGGCCACAGAAATACCTCACAAAGAGAATCCATGGCCTCCAACACCTGGCTTATGTGGACAGGCTCAAATCATTATCAATCTACTTAGTATCGTACAGATTGCTCAGAAGTGATCTGTGTCTCACCTACAAGGTAATATTGCATCCTGCCCTACTAGAGATGCTCCATATCTGTAAGTCTAACTCCTTGCACATAACCTGCTTGAAGGGCCTAAATCTAATATGCACATCAGCAAAACCTGCTGGAGAGACACGTTTGTCTCCCAGCTGCTGCCCCGTCTCTGGAATAGACTTCCCAAGCCACGGTGGTACAGTGGTAGCATTGTTGCCTCACAGCAAGAGGTTCTCCTGTTGGATTCTCGTCTGGAGTGCCTTCTGTGTGGAGTCTGCATGTCCTCCCCGCGGTCGAGTGGCCTCCGAAAGACATGCGTAATTGGGCGTGCCTTCGCTGAAGGTTGGGCATTGGGCTGGCAACTCAGCACCATAAAAATATACTGCCAATCATTAGCGGACCGGAGTTCCGCTGTGGCAACCCCTAACCGGGAAAAGCCAAAAAGACAAAACATGTCAGAGTACCTCACTGACCCTCTTCAAGTGCACCTTGATGAGTGGATGGGAAACTGCAAATTTGTCCCAGGAGTCCCACCTCTGTCCCTCATTGACAGGGGCAACAGGTGCTGACTGAGGTTTCTTTTTTGGGGATAAACTCTTGGCTAGGCTTGTAAGGGCCCCAAGGCCATTAACCTCCTATGATCTTTTGTGAAGGTCATATTTGAGTTGGTCATCTATGATGGCTCGCAGAAGCCTAGTATATGTTTCTATCCTGTTCCTGTTAGGGGTCATCACAGCTGATCATAAGTTTCCATTTCTTCCTGTCCTCTGCATCTTGCTCTGCCACACCAACCACCTGCATGTCTTTTTCACCACATCCATAAACCTTATCTTAAGCCTTCCTCTTTTCTTCTTACCTTATCCTTAGCATCCTTCTCTCAATATACCCAGAATCTCTCCTCAGCACATATACAAAACAATGCAATCTCACCTATCTGGCTTTGTCTCCAAACCATCCAACCTGAGCTGACATTTTAATATACTGATTCCTAATCCTGTCCATCCTCATCACACCCAGTGCAAATCTTAACATCTTTAACTCCACCACCTCCAGTTCTGACTCCTGCCTTTTTGTCAGTGCCACTGTCTCCAACCTATATAACATAGCTGGTCTCACTACCCTCTTAAAGACCTTCCCTGTCACTCTTACCCATCTGTCACATATCACTCCTGAACTCTTCTCCACCATTCCACCCTGCATGTGCTCTCCTCTTCACCTTTCTTCCACACTCACCATTACTCTGAACTGTTGACGGAAGTATTTAAACTCAATCACCTTCGTCACCTCTATTCCCTGCATCCTCACCATTCCTCTGTCCTCCCTCTCATTCACACACACATATTCTGTCTTAGTCCTGCTGACCTTCATTCCTCTCCTCTCTATATTTCCACTTCTCCAGGGTTTCCTCAACCTGTTCCCTACTCTCAGTACAGATCACAATGTCATCTGCAAACATCATAGTCCACGGGGACTCCTATCTGATCTCATCTGTCAACCTATCCATCACCATTGCAAATAAGAAAGGGCTCAGAGCTGATCCTTGATGTAATGCCAGATCTACCTTGAATACATCCATCACTTCAACTGTAGACATCACCACTGTTGCACTATTCTTATACATATCCTGTACTATTCTTAAATACTTCTATGCCACTCCCAACTTCTTCATACAATACCAGAACTCCTCTCTAGGCACCCTGTCATATTTCTTCAAGTCCACAAAGACAATGCAACTCATCCTGACCTTCTCTATATTTCTCCATCAACACCCTCACAGCAAATATTGCATCTGT